>NW_008614270.1:39714-82557 GCF_000691845.1 Merops nubicus | reverse complement strand
ACTAGATGATCTTTTGAGGTCCTTTCCTACCCCTATAATTCTATGATTCTGTGATTCTATGATTCTGAGAAAAACTACATAGAGACAGTAGAAGAGGAGAGTTGGGTCAATCTGTTAAAAAAGAAAGCCAAAATGTTTATTTGATGTGGTATTTTCAGTCTGTTCAATTGATACACATTGACGCAAAAGAGAAGTGCTGAAAACAGACTTCTGTCATGATCTTTGCCTCACTAGTATTTTCTGCCTTTGTGGCTCTGTTACTTTGGGTCATGTTGAAAGACTATCACTAACCAATAAACTCCTTTATCTGGATCTCACATGAGAAATTTTGTGAACATGATAAAATTATATGATTAATATTCTCAAGGTTTGATCTTTTTCCATTCTTCTAACTCCCATTCCCCTCTTTATGTGTGAACCTACTGTTGAAAAAAAGGGATTTTTAATGCTGAGCATTCAGCTTAGTGTTCTCTTGGGAAACCACATCAGCATCCTGCAGAAGTTTCATTGAAAAAACACAGAGGTTACATGGAAAAAAAAATAAACAAATAGATTGTCCACTAGTTGTTGGATGTCTGTGCCTGCTACTGCTTTGCAAATTAGAGAAATTTAGTCTGTCATTCAGAAGAATGTACTTATACATTTAAGATAAAAGGAAAAGATCAGAAGGAAAAAAAAATTATGTCCAGTTGGAAGAATTAAGAACTGCGTACAGTGAGACGGGGAGACAGATTCCAGGCTTGTCTTTGTGGGAATGCAATAGAAAATTCAGAATCAGCTAAAGGTGTGACCTGAAATAAATTGCTTATTCTACTTTGTGGACAAGTCTCATTCAGAGTTAGTGGCTTTAATTATTTTTACCTTAATTTACTAAGTAAGCTAAAATGAATTAGAGGCACTTCAATTCTAAATGAATAATTTAGTTCACCAATTTAAGCAAAGTGCTTTGGTTGTTATTCATGAGCTATTCCAAGCCTAGCATCTAGACTGTTTAATGGCCAGTGGCTTTAGGTAGCAAGAGACACTATGTACTTATCACTTTCATTTACATGTGCAACCACAAGAACAATCTAAATGAAGCTGAAAAGTCATTTCTTCTGAATTAGTTTTTTTCCAAGCAGTGATTAATATATATCTCAGATATGTGCTTAACTAAGTCTACTATGCGTTGAGAAACCTGCTACACAGAAATGAATAATTAATAGAGATTTAAAAGCCAACATTTTATGCCACTAAATATAGTACTTCACTTTCTCTCTGATTTCATACTTAATATCAGCATATATTATTACTACAAGAGAACACATAATTATACATTTAGTCAGAAAACTGGGATGATAAGTCAAATGGAATTATGAGAGGGGGTAGTGAGACAAGGAGGATCAGAGCCGCATACATACTGGAATGGCAGCGTACCACCTTTTGACTCAATTGGTCACACTGAGATGAACATAAAAGTATATTAATATGCATATTAGATGTTTTCAGTTTAATTTAGTTGATGGCTGTTCAGAGAATAAGATTGACATTGATGACTTCATTGTCATGTAGAATATGAAGTGTCTTGGCTTCTCTGGCAGTTTTAAAGGCAGAGTAACACAGAGTAATGATGAGAATCTCTCCTCTCAAGAAAGAAAGGTTGCTACAGAATTTAGCTGCAGTATCTGCATTTCTCTTAATTACTTACATATTTATAACACTGTCAATCAGGCCCGACATCACTGGAATGAATGTAGTTAGAGTGGCAAGTATGATATAGGGCCATGCATAACAGGTTAAGAAAATGTGATTATGATTATTATTGTATGTTATTTTTTATTCTATTTATAGAAAGTATCCTACGCTCTTTTTGTTCAAAGCATAGAATTATTCAAAAGGTTTAAGAATCTGTCCTGAAAATGTTTATGTTTATAGGCATACATCTGTCCATGAGGACATGTTTGAGGGAATAGTTACCTAAATAAAGCCATGATTCAGCTGTAGAAGTCTTAAGTATGTTTCTAGTGTGATATCAGTAGAAGATATGGTATTATGAAAGACATTTCCAGGACATGAATTAAAAATCACTACTATTTTTTCAAGGCAAATGAAAGTTCTGATTATCAACTATACAGCTGGTGTGTTGTAGTTTTTGTTAATCTGACTGTCAGCTCTGGCTGACATTGTGGCATGTATACTTTCAATAGTCTTAAATAATTATTGTGCTCAACGATCCAGAACATCATGTGCAGCTTATTTGTAATAAGTCTTTGTGTTACAGGAAATGCCCCTGAAAGAACAAAACTTCCGGTCTCAAAATTTCTTCAAAGTATATTGTGACATCATAAGCATTTTAATTGAAATTATATTTCTGGTTCTTAAAAATTCATGCCTTGATTCTCATATACTTTTGGTAAGCATGTTTTTAATTCATGTCCTGATGACATGTTAGGTGTAGTTCTCTATAATACTAAAGTAAACTATGGTCATGAAAAAAACAGCAAGAGTAATGCAAAGTAGATAACATTTCTCATAGATACGCTCTATTTTTATAAAACAGGAACAAAATACATGCAACTTGAAGTTATAAAACCTGTTTATATCCTTCCCAAATATAAGCACATAGTTTTTTTTGTGAAGGAGAGACGTGAGGTGAGCAAATATACATAGAAAGTCATGAAGAGAAAACCTAAAGAATACAAAAAATGTATCATCTTTGCAAACAGACAGCTTTGCTCCCATGAGATTGGTCCTTTTCCTTTTAGTTATCTCAGTATAACAATCTTGACTAAGACAGGTTGAGACTGGGCAGCAGAAAAGAAAGGCTAAAGAGCTATGGAGCTGTCAACATTACATTCCAACCAGCTGTATATATTTGTTTTAAATGACCTATGTGGGGAAAGATCACTGCAAATGCAACACAAATTATTTTCATTGCTTTTAGCATTTCAAAATGATCCTATTTGTCCACCCTTTATAGTTCCTTGTTTGCTTTATAAGAATTTTCTGTTCTCCATTTTTATTTTCTTACTTCTTTTGCTGTATTTACATAATATGTTTAGGTGTCCATGTTTGGGAGTAATACAAGAGCAGATACTTTTTCCTTCTTTGGGACACATCTCTGCATAGCAATAGAGCAGGAAATACTCCACAAATTAAATTCTTCCCATGTTAAATGTGCTCCTGTCTCATAGGTTCACTGATGACATTGAAAGTATATGCTTCAGTATGTGTATTTTTTTACCAAAAAAAAGTACTTTTTTGTACTGTTACTGAGCAGCTGAAGGTAAAGTTACACCTCTAACTTTGCTGTACTGACTGGCTTTCTATTTCGGCCTATTTTTTGTTGTACATTACTTCATCAAAGGTGCAGTATATCACCTCTGTATCATATGAAGAAAGTATCATAGAATCGTAGAATATATTGGGTTGGAAGGGACCTCCAGAGGTCACCTAGTCCAAACCCCCTGCAATAAGCAGGGATATCTCCAACTAGGTCAGGCTGCTCAGAGCCTCATCAAGCCGGACTTTGAACTAAGCAGGACTATTTAATATAGCATAAAATAAAATGAAATTAAATAAAATAAAATAGTCAAATAGAAATGAACCAAATTGATTTCAGAAGAAAAGAAAGAATCTTCTGAATATGTGCTGTAGATAGAAAATATGTTGATATGAGTATAAAACTAGGGGTATTTAAAATGTATGGATATCTGTTTTTAAAAGTATACAAGAACAATTTCTTGTGACTGAGATCTATGTGTTATGTGCTAAACACAAGCGTGGAGCTTTCCTTTACTTTTCTGAAACCTAATTAAGTTAGATGGGCAAGCAGCTGTCAGCTAAGGAGGGGGAAAGCAGAAAGCTTTTTTTTACAGAAAGCCTTTGTGGAAATAGAACTGACAGACCAAGAATGAATTTTGGCTTATTGTCTAATAAGAATATGTCTTAATTCTTATTTATAAATTGCTAGATGAGACAGACTTATTATTAAAAAATATACTGAAAATGCCACCGCTTTACTCAGTAAGTAGCAACTTGGGACTGCACTGTATTTCATGGATTCTAGCATGAGAAACTTTAATTACATGTGCATGTGCAATAAAAATAATAATTTCATACCTTATTTTTCCCTCTTATTGATACTGAACATCTTATCCTCTTCTTATATAGTCTAAGTAGTCCATAAATATGAGGTTGTAAACAATGAAATACTACAACCTTGGCACTGACAGAGAAAACATCTGGAACAAATCTGATTTAAAAAGGAATCTTCTATTAGTCTTTTTTTTCTTCATATTTTTCATGCTTTACTAACGAAGTTTTGATAAGACAAAGTGTCTATCTGGACACATCAAGGAGATTTATATTTCTGAAATACTATGTGCATTTCACAACAAAAAAAAAGAAAGTGTAGAAATAAATATTTTGCTGTGGAGTTTCTAATACTACTTTCTATACAGCAGTACAACCAATGCCATTCAACAAACAGAATGAAAAACTTTTCCTTATGCTGTAATTTGTCTTGAGTTCTTTTACATGTTCTTTTACATGATAAAGATTGGTGTATAGATACGTTAAAGCTAAATGAAATGTAACCTACCCACCAGTGGATCTTAATGTGTATGATTAACACTGGGTTTCCCCAGTGTTTGGTATAAAGTCTGAGTCTTTTCAATACCTCATAAAGAGTAAATATAAAGCCACAGCTGACTAAAAAAATTATTAGAGTGGTAAGTAATTCTAAGGAGGGGACAGTCTTGCTGGATGACTTCAGTATCTTGGTGTGCTGTGCTTTACTTTAATAATAAGGAGTAAAAATCTACACCCCCTGCTCGCAGTTGTGCCCTGAGGATTTAGCAGGATTAATAAATAAATTAATTAGATTAATAGAGAGATTTAGGGAGATTAACATGCATATTAGGTGATGTTGGTACATAAAAGGGGGAAATAGACTTTGGGCATACAAATAGAAAGTCGTGAGGAGCAGATAGAAAGTGAGGCATTTTTGAGGCCACATGTACTACTGTTTAAAACTGTACAGCTCAGAAGCTCTTACATACCAAAGAAACCTGAAAAACTAAGAGGAAGCAAAGAAAAGCTTCTGAAATTAAGTACTTTTGGAAAGCAGAAACTATAAAAAAGGAACAAATATCAGTGGATGGAAAAGTAAAGTTGAGGAATATGAAGGTAGGGTTGTCCAGTTCACAGTAATCTACGTAGCCTGAGTTGACTAGGCAACAATTTTCCAATGACATAGTCACATGAATATGTGCACTGCATTTATTAAAAGGAATGATTTCTAAATGACACTAATGAATCTCAAGCACTACCACTGTGATAATTGTCTTCTAAAGAAAGAATAATAAATATATAAGTAGAAGAAAACAGACCTCTTCTTGTTCTTAAGAAAAAAAATAACCACTCCACCTCTCTTTTAAAAAATACCTGTTTGTCTTTCATTTTCTGAGGTCCATCTTTTGTGTCAGAAACTGTATTTCTAAACCAATATTCCCTCATGTTTCCTCACTTACAACAAACATCACAGAGCAGCTTTATGTTTCGCCCGTTCAAACAGCCCAGGGCCATATCAGTGGCAGCTTCCTGCAGATGTGAGCATCAATGGAGGAGGGCCTGTTTGTTTTCCTGGTGCAGATGCTATTCAGGCACTTTCTACAGCCAAACTGA
This sequence comes from Merops nubicus, assembly GCF_000691845.1. Taxonomy (NCBI): domain Eukaryota; kingdom Metazoa; phylum Chordata; class Aves; order Coraciiformes; family Meropidae; genus Merops; species Merops nubicus. The sequence goes on along the minus strand of NW_008614270.1, from coordinate 76,890 downwards.
CTCAAGAGAAGTTGCTACCATTTTTACAATCAGATATGCCTCCATATCTTTAGTCATCTTGGTCCAAATGAGATTGTACTTATTCATAAGGGAGACAGTGCTCTCCTCCAGAGCTTGGGTGGTCTTGCTGCCTCTAGGTGAAAACCACTGGATTCACCAAACTCTCTACAAGCAGGAGCCCTATTCACAATTTGCAGACTCTGGCTGAAGAAGAAAAGGTCTTGTTATGGTTCTACAGTGACAAGTACAGACCTCCAGAACCTTGCTGTGCCACAATTGATCAGACTTTGAATAAAATGTCTACCACTGGCTCTCTAACAAGCACCCCACAGGACTCATCTGTCACTGGTTATTTGTATCAAAGTGACCTTAGAGTGTTGTACAAGCCGAAGATGCTTAGGGAACATTATATTGATGATGAAGGAGAATGTCCTCCCAGACTGTCAGTGGCCGCAGAACAAGCTCCTTGAGGGCAGCCTGGCGCTCAGCCAGCAGTGTCCCCACGCAGAGCACTGTGGTGTGTCCTGTGGCCCAGCAAGGATCACAGGTCAGCTCTCTGTTCAAGCCACCAGAGGAAGCAGGAACGGTGGAGACAAACACACACTGTTTACCCCTTCCATTATAAAACCATTCCAAACGAAGTAATGAGAGAGATCACAGTGGAAAGGTTATGAAGAAGCAGAGCGCCTCATTAGGAGAAAAAAAATGTATTGTTCTGCCCTGAACCAGGTCAGGAAATTAAAAAAAAAAAGAAAAAAAAAGAAAAAAAAAAGCACCATATTTTATTTGAGAGATTTTATTCTTAATTAACATGTTGAGTGATCTTGCTTTATAGTCTAATAGCTCTGCTTTCATGTGACTTCAAAATGCAGCTAATATGTCTGCTTCGAGTACATTGCACCAGTTTTGAACAGTAGCAGAATATTTATGAACTCCTACAAACCTTACTGTCAGCTGTAACTCCTTTTTCGTAATGAAAACTGCAGCTGACAAGCATCATCATCAATAGATTGGACATGATAAAAATTCACAGCCATGAAGCAGTGTGCTAAGTCTGAAGCAGAATAAGATAACAGGGTTTAGGTGCTCATGTTCCCGGTGGCTCAGCTTATTCATCCTCAGCACATGCAGAAAGTATCAGCAATTTTTCCATCACTGTGTAAGTACATGGAACAGGAAGTAAAAACAGATAAATGGATCTCAAAGATTCTTAACTATTGTTACATACTTGTTATATATTTAGAAATGTTCATTTCTTAACAACCTTATGGGGTGGGGTGAACAAGATTTGGAGATGCTTATAATTTGGTTATTGCCTTTAACATTTTATCCCTGTATATGTTCCATGTAATTATGATTCCTGGATTACATCCCATGTAATTATGATACTTCTATTTATTTTTCACTAAGTAAAGTTGCTGTTATTTTAATTATGAAGAAGCCTACTGTAGGAGGTATTAATTTATTTTTAACGTAAATCCTAGTGTGCTTGAGCAGATGCAATAAGGGTTTTTAATTTCTATTTTTCCAAATTCATTCACTGATACAATTTCTGGAAAGAAAATTTTCTTGGCTTCATGAAACTGACAAGAACTGTTTGGGGTTGAATTAAATATGTAACTCGGAAATGGCTTTTGTTTCCTTTTCAGTGAAGTTTTTTTTTAAAATTAGAATTTAAGTTCAAATTGTAGCTATAATACAAAAAAAAAAAAAAATTGAGCTATTTTAGCTTTTCAAAATGCTATTCTTCTTACTTTCTCCTTCTAGTTTTTCTGAAACTGTTAGCTTAGCTCAGATTAATCAATGAGTTTGGCCTCAAAACAGATGTTTTTTTATGAAATAAGCTCTTTATAGGAGAAGTATCACCTACTGCCCACTGGAATGCACTGGTACAGAATTTGTACAGCCAGTGGTGAATTAGGTTTAATGTTTACCTTTTCATTTGCTGCATGTTGTTACAGTGAACCCATATAATCACCTGCAATTGTTTGTGACATTTTTCTTCTAATAGAACTTAGGTTAGATATAATAGTAAATAGTGATGTAAATAATGTTTTTAAATATATATATATAAAATATACTAAAATTCTGGTTACACAGGGCAATTAAAAAAAGCTCTGAATTAAGTTCAGATGCAGCCAATGAAAACATAAGTTATTCACTGTCTTTCTCAACCCCTCTGAGTCCTCCTGCAGTGAGCAGAGCCAGACTGATCCTGATCAGACCTGTATGAATATGTCATTTCTTTCCTTCTAAAGACATATTTTCCTTTTTTTATACTTTTTTTTTTTCTTTTTTGCATTTTATTGCTTGGCTGACATTCTTCTTTGGATATTATTTGGTTAAAAATCATATTACTTTTGCTTTTCATGATGCCCTGAAGCCTGCAACAGTCTCCTTTCTGTTACTCCAAATTCTGTGTCTTACATGTAACTTTGTAAGATTTCCAAGACAGGTGAAGGATCTACTCCTTGCAGAAGGCATGAAAGGAACCAGAAAGAACTCACAACAATTTACACTTTGAAGTAGTGGTTTTTATGTGGGCTTTTTACAGCCTGGCCAGAATCTCTCCACAGATCCTCAATTCATAAGTCTTTTTATTTACAATCCCTGAGCTCGGTTCTGACTACCAGCATCAGGGAGCTAAATGGACAGAAAAGTACTGCACCTCTCCAACTATTAGTTCCAGTTCTGGATCTACAGCTAGTTTGTGGAACTGATGTGTGACCCAAAATTTCCTTCAACTGTAAATACAAGCTAAGAGATTTGCCTTCCCTCACACAAAGGAAAAGTTATTTCTAGGGCTAGCAAGAATTATCTTATTTAACAATTTAAATTTTGTTCGTATACTTTGGATAGCACCTTCTTTTCAGACTAATATTTGTGTACCTCTTAATTGCTATAGCATTTGTCCAGAAAAGCACCAGTTGTTCAGTGATCGTATATAACAATTTTTCTCTCCACAGGTGTTTTACAATTTTTCATCGATTTTTGCTTTTAGCAAACAGCCCAGATCCTGCCACAGAAACATGACAAAGTTAAGGTGGCTGGCATTCCTAATTTCAGTTTAGTACACACCGAATGCATACAACTATAACATTTCACATCAATAATAATGATGGGCCTTGGAGTAATGAGAGAACAGCAAAGGGCAACTACAGCAAAAGACATCCTTCCAGCTGGCACTGTTGTCCTGGATTATTGTACTGTCCCATTTTTAATACTTGGAATAATTTATTGTCATTACCTTTTGAAAGACTGCCACTCAGAGGCAAATCCAAGTTGACCTTATCATGAAAAAGGATTTAGCGAAATTACACTTTAGCTAGCTGTAATTGTTCCTATAATCTAAAGGATGAAATTGTATGGATATGCATAAGAATCCACACGGTCTAACAGAACACAGAGAAAGGAGCTAGAAAATCATAACTTATTATTCTAGGTCTGTCAGTCCTGTGTGCAGCTCACAACCACAGGAATTAATCCGTCTGGAGCCAGTTCTGCTCACACAGCAGTTACGCACACATTTAATTCCATTATTTCATGACTTTTGATTTACACTGGTGGAGTTGAAAGTATTGTCATTCGTAGATGATATTGCTGTGCTGTTCAGTATTAAAACCACACCATGCAGCAGACTGACACTCGTCTATTCTTTTGTAGTGCAAAAGAATAAGTGAAATGCACTACGTAAAGTGATCAAAATTATAGATAAATGCTAACTGCGATTAGCAATAGAGGGGGTTGTATATTAGCATTAATGACTTATTTTTGGACAGAATCTGTTCCATTAAAAATTGCTTCTTCATGACTTTTGGGAGCCTGTAATGATTTTTGAAAAATACAAACTACATGGAAGTAAGAAATGGGAACATCTGTTCTATGGCCTAAACTCTATACATGTGCTGTCATGTGGCACCAAGCCCTTTTCCCAGAGATAGATCTTGTGCACCCAGACTATCCTTTTGAGATGTTTTACATATGTTAGCATGTGGGCATTTATATAACCATGTCTTGCATCAATGGTTTCTGCAGTTACCCAGGGAAATAAACTGCTCTGACTGTAGATATAACTACCTCAGGGCTCCAGAGACAGTTCTGGCACAGAGCACTCCTGTTCAGTCAGGCTTTGCAGACCCATTGCTGCAGCACTTTCAAACTCTTCATTAAAACTAATGGAACGTTACTTTTGAAACCTAGAATTTCTTCAATAGATTTAGTGGAGCTTGCTACTTATATCAAGCAAATAATATTAAAAAAAATAGAACCATATTCTCATTTGCCTAAAATAGTTTCTAAAATCATAAGATTTTAGCTTTTAAAAGTACTTTATTTACTCTGAGATATGAATGAATACCAAATTGAAGGGTTGTTTTTTTTTTTTGTTTTTTTTTTTTTTAAGAGAAAGGTCAAATAAATATATCCTGGAATAAAGAAAAGCTATTCCATAGGATCACTATAGAATATGTACACTCTATATTATTTCTGAAGCTAAGATTCTTTTTCTAAAGCCAAGATTCTTTTTCTGTGGTCTTCTTCTGAGAACTGGTACTCTGTGAGCTTCAACACTAGCACTTCAGGCTACATAACTCCATACTCCAGATGTGGCCTTACCAGGACAGAGTAGAGAAGGAGGAGAACCTCCCTCGACCTGCTGGTCACTCTTGTTAATACACACCAGGATACCATTTGCCTTCTTGGTCATGAGGGCACACTGCTGGCTCATGGTTAACTTACTGTCCATGAGGACTCCCAGGTCCTTCACCATGGAGCTGCTTTCCAATAGGTCAGCCTGTAGCCTGTACTGGCACATGGGGTTATTCCTCCCCATGTGCAGAACATGACACTTGTCCTTGAATTTCATTAGGTTCCCCTCTGCCCAGCTCTTCCCCCTAAGTCTCACCAAATGGCAGCACAGCTTCCTGGTATATCAGCCAGAACTCCAAATTTGTATCATCAGCGAGCTTGGTGAGGGTACGCTCAGAAAGTTCCTATTTTCCTTCAGTACTTTAGCTGTTCTGAAAAAAAAAAAAAAAGAAAAGAGCAACATTAATTCAACCCATAAACAATTCCTCTATTCCTTAATACTCACAGTTTTTTTATTTTCAGCTTACAATGCATGTTAGCTAGATATGAGTAGGCATACTGCTTTTATGGTTCTGATTTCTGATTGTCAACCAGAATGTATGCTATTAATTCTCTAATGAGCATAGTTTCATTGATTCAGAATTTGCTTACTATAAATATTCTATTATAAATGCTAACAGTAGACTGTATTTGAGAATACTTCTTTCAGGTAACAAAATCATTAGGATATTTTCAGAGAGCCAACACACAAGAGGCAAAATCATAATATGAAGCAAATTCAGGTTTTTGTTTAAAAATGTTTATATAAAAAGATATTTTTATAGCTATTTTACTGGGCTCCCTAGAAAACTTATTCCTTTCCAGTCCTTTCTGGACAGCAAAGTAGAGGCCTTATGCACTTAATGAGTATTGCAAATCCTGTAGTTCTAAGTCCAGAGCTAAACATCTTTTCCTGCTGGCTATCTCCAAGCATTCATATATGTTGACTGTTGGCACCATTTCTTCAAATGATGGACCATGATGAGCTAAGACAGGTTTTTAGGTAACCACATCGCATATTATGCTGACAAGCTGAAATGAGTTACATGAGCTGTATCTTGTGCAGCCATCAGGGAATAGATGTTTTTTAATGATCCTTATTATTGACATCTGTAGGGGAAGCAGCCACAATTCTCCATGGAGTACACTTCCATTAATCATTCTGGAGGTCAAAAGGTATAGATTGTTGCAGCAATATTTGCAGGAGATGCATGAGAATTTTAAAAGGAGTGATTCAAGTGTCTGGCATTATGTATGAATGTAGAAACAATGAGGATACTAAAATCAGTTACTTTGATCCTTATTGATGAAAGACAGGCATGCCCTTCCACCTTGGAGCATGGTGCCACTTCAGCATCGCCTTCCCCATAGTTCTCCCTAATATGAATATCAATGCAATGTTGACTAGCTTGTGCTTTATATTGCTTTCTAATTTGATCAGAGAACTGGACCAGGACGCACTTTGCCATGATTGAGTAGAAGTCTCTGTCACAACTATAAAACAGCATTTTTAAAAGTTTTTAAAAACAAGTATATTGCAAAAACCTCTCTCAGAGCCTCGGGTCCATTTATTTTGTAGGCTTGTAGAGCATCATTATCATAGTCTCACTAATTCTAATGGTATTGAATATGTCTGCTTTTAGGCCAATTTTTTTGCTATAATTTTTTGTATATTGGAATTAGGTATTTGATCTGGTGTTAAGTAAGAGAGAAATTTTGCACCTTGCTGTTCTTTAATGAAGGCTTCAGGGTGAACTTCCCTAAGGGGTGGTTGACAGACTATGCATTACTTAGTTCATTTGAACTATTCACTTGCTTTTAGAAGTATTGCATAGGCAACACTTGTCAAATAAGCCTACGTGATCCTCTGACACTAGGGGTCATAGAGGTAGGAAGGATGTGTTAGCAGACAGAGAACAGTTTCTTAGCTTCAGTGTGATATCTGGGTCTGTAAAACCATTAGATGAATTGCTGAGTCTGACACTGCAGTAAGAACCTTAGAGACCTTGAAAGTGTGGTTTTGCTAAATCTAAGGAAAACATCTCATGGATTTTCAAAAAATCCTGAAAGATCTAGGTTCAAGTGACTTTCATTGATAGTTTTCAGATGATTCTCTTATGTCCTTTCCTACATAAAATCCCATGCAGGTATTTCTAAAGGAAATACTTAGTTATTGTGAAAATTTGGTCTGAGGTTTAAATTTTGAATGACTGATTTTCCATTCATTTATGTCATGTTTTCTCTTAAGGTAATTCTGTTGATTAGGGAAGAGTTACTTGTAAGTCACAGTTGTTAAGGGCACAGGTGTCACCATAAGAGTTCAGAGAGACCTTATGTCACTATAAATGACCTTTTAAGAGGTTTCAGGTCCATTCTGGAAATCATTGCAACACTCTACCTGTCATGGGGCTGTGCCATACACACGTCCCAGGCTTAACTGAGTGGAATTCCATTTGAAATTGCATGCGTGTAATCATTAACCTGCAGGGATGGTTATCAAGGGTTACATATCCTTGTGAACATGTATAAGCCTATTAGATCAGAGTAGATCTATGGTTTTGGAAATGACCTTCTAGATCACTTCCTGAGCTGACAAAATTCAGCCTGGCTGGGTGGAACCAGACCAGCTTAGAGCAGCCAAGGCTCTTGTCCTCTTCTCTTTTTCTTTTCTCTCTTATGTATATAAAATACAGCAGCTGCCCTTCATGCGTTTATACAAACAGCTAGCTTTGCAGTACTATATATGATAAAAATGTAGTGTGCAAAATTCACATCTAGTGACAGTTCCTCTAGTCTTTATTATTCATTTGTAAAAACAATTCAGGAGACTTAAACACGGACAAAAAAATTCTCTTCAAGAGGCATGCAATATTATTTAGCTTCACCTAGAAGCTTTATCATTCTAAAAAAAAACCACCCTACACTCCGTTTAACTGTTTTTAGTGAGTAGAGTTTGCCGTGCCTATTATTTAAAACACTGATTCTTGTTCCTTCTCTTCATACAGCTTCAGAATCTTTCACAGACTGTAAACTTCCCTGTCATAAGTTCACAGATAATTCATCTCAAATTTTAATGAATGCTGCTGTCATTTAGAAAAGATTAGACGACCATCTGCAGGAATATCTGTGGTAAATAGTTGCATGGCAAGGAAATAGTCTAGATGTCCTTGTGAATCCTGCTTTCCACAGTTACCTTGACTTACTTTTCAGTGTTTCTAGAACAAAAAAGAAAGAGAATGAACTTATTGAATCAAGAATAGCTCAGAAAATTACAGTTTATCCTTAGTCATTTTCTCTTGAGTTGTAAATATATAGAGCAATAAAGATGCACATACTAGCTCATGTGTAATATATAGGTAGCTTGCTGCAGTGTTCAGTGGAAAGAGATGGTTTATATAAAAATGGTACTACTCGGAAATAACTATGGCACTGGATAGCTGTATCAATAATTCAATTCATTAAATACATGACAAAAACAAAATCCTTAATCCAGATGTAAAATAGTAAGAAATGTAAAAAAGCAATGAAGATATCAAATTATTATTATGATACTGCGATTTAAATTTTTAAAGGCTACAAATGAATAAGTCATTATAGTAGAAACATTAAAATGATGAGAATACTACCGGAGAATGTATTAAAGGACTTTCATTTATAAAAGCAAAAATAAATAAAGGTAATCCCCTGTGTTTTTATTCTTTAATGTGCTATTACATCCATGAATCTCCTGAGAGAACAATAGCAAATATGAGAGAATAATATACTGCTGAATTTAGATTTTAATGTTAAACTCGATAATGTAAATTTCTTTTATCAGTTTCATTTTTATTTGAATACAAACATTTTGGGATGGATTGCTATGTAAAAATTTGAATGGTAAAAGTGTGAACTATAGAGCATCTTCTGCATACTGGCCATGATAATTAGAGAATATGTCAGATTTAATAGATATATAAATGAGTATAGCTGTAGTTTGGGCTTTCATTCTCCCCACCTTTTCTTCTTTGCCTAGTTATAATTCTGCAAAGCACATATGAAAACAAACTACCTGCTGTGGTGACATTTTACATTAATTTTGAACAGGTATGAGTCACTTCACTAGATTCACATGCTCAGTTTCTCCTGCCTAGGTGTAAGACAATGAGGAATTGATCCCAGGAATCAAGTAATAGAGTTTGCACAATGTCAAAATTCTGTGCACATGCAAAGTGAATAAATCTTGCCTCTTTATGATATTCTTCACTGACCAAATCTGTAACCGTGAATAAACAGGTTTATATCCCACTGAAGATAATGACTGGCCAAGGTAGTCAATGCAGAAATGCACAGAGAGACAGCAGATTGCATTGTCTGGGAAAGTCTAGCTCATCACGATTTGTGCTATAATTTATATTTTAATTCAGTAATGTTTCATTTCTTGTGTCATTAAAAAAAGCAGCAGTAGTATTATAGAATCATAGAATGGTTTGAGTTGGAAGGGACCTTAAATATACCTAATTCCAACTCCTGTGCTGTGGGCAGATCAAGGTGATCACAGCCCCATCGAACATGGCCTTGAACACTTCTGGGCATGAGGCATCCACAATTTCTCTGGGTAACCTGTGCCAGTTCCTCACTATCCTCACAGTAAAGAATTTCTTCCTGATTTCTTATCTAAATCTACCCTCTTTCAGTTTAAAACCATTGCACCTTTTCCTCTCGCTGTACTCCTTGATAAATAGTGCCACCCCATCTTTTGTGTAGGTCCTTTTTAAGTACTGGAAGGCTGCTATAACGTCTTGCTGGAGCCTTCTCTTCTCAAGGCTAAACAACCCCAAATATCTTGCCCTGTCCTCACAGGGCAGGTGCTTCAGACCCCTGATCATCTTCATGGCCCTCCTCTGGACCCACTTGAGCAGCTCTATGTCTTTCTTATGCTGGGTGCCCCACAGCTCAATGCAGTACTCCAGGTGGGGTCTTATAAGAGTGGAGTAGAATGGGAGAATCACCTCCCTCAACGTGCTGGCCACGCTTGCCTTGATGCAGCCCAGGGTGCTATTGGCTTTCTGGGCTGCAAACACACATTGCTGGTTGATAGTCATTTTTTCATCCATCATTACCCCCAAATCCTTCTGCTCAGGGATGCTCTTAATCCGTTCTCCACCCAGCCTATATTTGTGCTTGGAATTGCCCTGACCCATGTGCAGGTTCTTGCACTTGGCCCTGTTGAACTTCATGAAGTTCACGTGGGCCTACCCTTCAAGCCTGTCAAGGTCCCTCTGGATAGTATCCCACCCCTCCAGTGTGTTGACTGCACCACACAGCTTGGTGTTGTCATCAAACATGCTGAGAGTGCTCTCAATCCCACTGTCCATGTTGCTGACAAAGATGATGGTAAGCAGCACTGGACTGTTAATCCAACAGTATTTCCTCAGAGCAAATGATTATCCCTGTAGACAAACTAATTACCTATGTACAACAGGTCTTCAGCATATATAATTATTTTTCCAATTTTTTTTTTATGAAATAAAAGAGTGCATACTTACACGTATTAGTATATCTCTGTGGATAAAAGGAAATCTGGTATCTTAATTTCCTACAAATGTCAACTGTCTTTTTCCATTACTTGATAAATGCAGGAGTGTATTGCAATAAAAAAAAGATTACTTTGTTAGTACAAATAATATTGTCTTTCATATTTCAACTGCTATTAAAACCCTTTCTGTGTTTTCATGAGTTATAGGCTATCTTGGTGAGGCCGCATCTGGAATATTGCGTCCAGTTCTGGGCCCCTCAGTTCAAGAAGGACAGGGACCTGCTGGAGAGAGTCCAGCATAGGGCTACAAAGATGATTAAGGGAGTGGAGCATCTCCCTTATGAGGAAAGGCTGAGGGAGCTGGGTCTCTTTAGCCTGGAGAAGAGGAGACTGAGGTGTGACCTCATCAATGTTTACAAATATGTAAGGGGTGAGTGTCAGGAAGATGGAATTAAGCTATTTTCAGTGATGATCTGTGATAGGACAAGGGGTAACGGGTGCAAATTGGAGCATTGGAGGTTCAAGGTGAATATTAGGAAAAATTTTTTTACTGTGAGGGTGACAAAGTACTGGAACAAGGTGCCCAGAGAGGTTGTGGAGTCTCCTTCACTGGAGACATTCAAAACCCGCCTGGATGCCTTCCTGTGTGATGTATTCTAGGTGATCCTGCTCTGGCAGGGGGGTTGGACTGGATGATCTTTCGAGGTCCCTTCCAACCTCTATGATTCTATGATTCTATGATTCTATGATCTTTCTTACTGTGTTCATGAATACAGCTCAGTTCAGATCTTAGTTCACTCTAATGCAAGAAATTATTCCATTCAATTTGATACTGGTCAAAGCTCATTTCTATGCTGTTCTGGAGTGCTGAAAGAAGAGGAATTTGTATGGGACTAGGATTTACGTAGGAAGTAGGCAAAGACTGTTTGAAGAACATTTTCCACGTTTGCTAAGAAGAGGTTCCCATGGTAATCTAATTCAGCTAATAGCTATGTTACCATTTTGGCAACTTGCCTGCCTGGTGAGGAAATATCATTTTAGGGGGTTCCAGTAGAAAGCCAGAGCTTAAATCTGTGCTGCAGAGTGATGATATACACTGATGCCCTGAAGCTCTGTGTTCTGCCAATACAGCATTTGAGAACAAGTGCTTCCTTGTGGGGCCTGGGTGCGGGCTGCAGTGAAGCAAGGCTGGGCACAGGGAAGGGAGTGCTTCTGGGATTTTCTCCTCATTTGCCACAGAGTGTACTGTAAGGGAGAAACAACTGCAGATCATGTTTTGTTTGGCTTGACTTCTGTTTTGTTTTATCTCCAGCAAAACTAAAGAAAAACTAAAATAAAACCAAAGAAAACCCCCTCTGTTCCTTGAATGTATTTTTTTTTATTTTTATATATGAGAGATAATTTTATAGTGAAAAAAAGAGAAAGTCCCAGCTTCTCAATTCAATGCAAAGTAGTGCTTCTAAGTCAACACACATTCTGCCATCTAGTGACCAGAAGAAATTGTACTGACCAGCTACAACTGTGATAAGAAACCCCAAGTGCTGCTACTGCTGTGTGTTGTGCTGCTATCTTTGTGGAAGGAACTGGAGAATTGGATGCAAAGAAATCAAATGTGCAGGAAATTTTTTTCAAGCTCCTGGAAGTCTGCAATTAGTCAGATCTATTGAAATCAATTAATAGCTCCCTCCAAAAAATTAATTTAATGAACTGGTTCTTTACATATTTCTGTAGATCTCTTCTTCCTTTCCTCTTCTGCACCCCCTCCTTTCCCTTAACCTGGGACTTATGTCAGCATTTTTCATAATTTCTGGGGAAAACGTTTGTGTGTTGGAACAGAGAAGATGCTATGCTACTGCACATGAGACAGTTTACATTAATACACATTCTGGCTGCAGGGCCTTTAATATTCATTCCATAGTCAAGAGTAATTGGAAACACTCATTTACAGTTCAGGAGTGGGTAGGAGAGTACTAAGTACACTGCTAGAGGGCTGTGGGTGAGAAAGGAAATTGCAGTCACTTTGGGGAATCAAATGCCTCTTCTTGCTTCTAAGGTTCTGATCAGCCTTCAGCAAGCTGCTCACCGTATTACCTTCCAGGTGGGTGGTCAGTACAAGCTGAGGATGCTCACCAGCTCTCTAAGGTTGTGTGACATTTTAAATGGCCTGAGGGGGTAACCCTAAAGGTCTCAGAATCACCCTTTTTGTTCTGTTTAGTACAACAGTTCATTCATGCTGCTGTCACCAACTACTATACTGAAAAAGCGTTTTTTATTTGACGCCAATATGTTCTATGCCTGTAACAGCTTATATCAGATCAATACATTTACACTGTGAAGTTCACATGAAATGTGACATAAAAGTATCTATAAGAGACAAATCAAAATGGTTTATAATGACACCTGTTGACTAGGATATATATGCAGGCTTACAAATATTACTAAACAGTCTAGGCATAAAATCTGTTTGACATACACTTTAATGATTATCCAGTTGTCAAAAGACTAGCCATTCATGAGTAGAACATTGCAAAAGGGCGTATTTTTCTTTTGTATTGCTCAGTCTTCCCAGTTTGCATTTTTATACTGTTAACAGATGTTTTTTCTTCTTTGTTCCTACAGAGAGCACATGGCACCTCTCTTCTCTCCTAAAAACGTACACCTACATTGGCCGTAAGATTTTAGCTTCTCATTTAAAAACTAAAAAGGTTGCTCAATAGGAATAAAAATTCCCATAACATAATATAAATCTAAAGGTACAGACAATGGGACTACAGATAAGAACTGGTGAAAATAATACTCAGTTGTAAACTTTGAAATTTTAGAAATGATTGTTGAGGTTTTTTTCACTCCTAGAAGGCATGGAACTATATTACATGTTTCAGAGTTATATGTGAAATGAAATTATAAATCACATCCATATTAAGATATATGCATCGCTAAAATACTTTCAAGTATGGATCCATTGTATACAGTTGAGGAGAGAAAGAGTATGCATCCTATTGGAGGAAACTGTTGTACTCCCATAGCCACCAAAGGACCAATGACAGCAGGATAAATTCTTTTATAAGATAACTAAACCTCAGATTTTCTACCAGAAATGGTTGGATTATGCTATGATTTGTTATATGTCATGATCTGGTTAAAATTATCTGTTCAAGGTTTCCCTAAATTATTTGTTATTTACATTTTGAGGTATTTCTTTGTGAGTTACATTCTCATACAGGTAGGTTATAGCATTAACAACATAATAAAAATCATTATGATCCTTCCATATGTCCAGGTCTAATTTAGGGGCACACTGATTTCTGGATCAGGCCACTACCTGTCTGCTGCTAAAAAGATTAATTGTCCCTCATTATTTAATGAAGCAATCTGTTTAAAATCAATGCTTGAGGTAAAAGCAGAGGACCACCCTGTCTCACACAAGGGAAAATTAGGAAAGGCATCACCAAAAAATTCTATTCAGAAACAGATGTATGCAAAAATACCTTCTTCTGGGTTGGAAAACTAATTTTTAGCAGCAAGAGCTAGGTAAGAAGAATGAGAAAAATTTCTTTACTCAGAGTCTCACTTCAAACATCCAATATTATATCCCAGACAACAAGTCTTGAATCATGCTGATTTCACCTTACTGTACACCTCTATGCCAGATACTGTCTAGGGTAAGAAGGTTCCTATCATCTTTCCTGCACAAACAGCTCCTTGAATCTACTGTGCCATTTAGTCATACTTTAGACTGACTTGGGTTAAAATGCTTTCCCAGCCCAGAAAGCATTTAAATACTTCTGTTCTGTGAAGTATTGAGGGGAAACAAATGCATAACTGGTTCATCTTCGACATTCATTATTTAGCTAGCATCTGAAAATGGAGAAAAGTTTTATTCTGTTTTGTATTTATTGTAAACTATAGCAATCACTTAAGTAAGATATTTTATTATAAAATGCTTCATAAAAATGCATTACTGTTGAGCTCCTTAGATTGAAGAATTTTGAGAGCACTGTTTGTACTTTTATGCAGAAACTGGACACTTCTGATCCCATTATGAAAATGTACTTGACCCTTATTTTTCTTTTCTTATGAGGCCTGAATTTTAATGAAGCCTTAAAGTCCCCACTCGTGACAGTACACTGCATTTCCTGTTACCACTTTTGTTCTCATGCGGCATTTGGTTAAATACTTCAGCTGAATATGAATATGAGAGCACTGCATAAGTCTGGCTCCATTTTTTGACAAAACTTCTAAAAATCTTTTTTTAGCTTTGTTCTGAAACATCTTTAATATGTCTTTATATATTTACTACATAAATGTTTAATGTATCACAGGGAGGTTAGTTGAAAAGTGCATCTCAAACACTATCAGCAATAGTTAGAGTGAATTGAATGTGTTGCTAAACAGAAAAATGAAAAAGTTGAGGCATGATTATGTCCTAGATCAACAAATCGTATTTTATTTTCCTTGGTGATGCTGATGAGTAACTCCATAGTTGTGAACGGAGCTACACTGGGTATTAACCACAATCCTGAGAACTGATCTTCCAGACTTTCCCTTGCCTCTTCACCAGAGGTCTCTGTCCTGCAGGACACTGCATGTGTCTGCACCCAAAGGATGCTGCCGGACTGAGACCAGAGCTTTCACCACCTCCCCTGTATGCCTCTGGAAAGTCTTCCTCTAGCAAAGATCTCCCATTATTGAACTCTGCTTGTAAATTAAAAAACAGAATTAAGTCTTCTGCAAGAATGGTGTCATGTCCTCTAAATTGCCTGACAAGCAAAGTAGCTCACAGGCAACAAACTCAGAGCAAGCACACCCTGCTTTCTCAGCCTCTTCAGAAGGAAAGCTCTATAAAGTCTCCTGTCCTTCACCATGTTGCTAATTACAGTTTCAATGGTCATCTCTACTGTAAAAGTGTTATTCTAGTCTTAATTTGCATTACAATATTGATTGTAAAACTTGAATTATAGTAAGAGATTTCCCACAGAATAAAAAGCTCTCTTAAATCAGCACTGTAGAAGAGGAGTACTTGGCAAAGATATATTCATAACATTTTATGACACATACATATATGTATAAATATACATATATGTGTATATATAGAGAGAATTAAATTCTATTTTATGTGTATTTCTGGGATGCATTAAAAATGTTGACTGCTTAATTATCAAAATATACTTTATTAATTAAATCTGACAATATATGAATGCAAACTGCATTGCTGTTCTCAAATGAATAATTAAATTGATATTTTAAGTGATGCCATTAATGAATATTTACAAAAAGAAACACTAATTTTGAGAAATATATTAATAATTTACTAGAAAGTAAAAACAACCCTCTCTCTGCTGATTGATCCCTTAAAAATATATTTACCTTTTATTATTTCTTTAAATAAAAATTTTGATATATTTACTTCAAATAATTATCAAAACAATGTGTTTGCAAATAGTATTTATTAGTAGCATTTACATCTTATATAATTTTGTACATCTTTTGAGTCAGGAAGGTTAAGTCTCATTATCTTCATGTCTTTACAAATTGGGGAGGATTTTGAATTTTGCATTTGCAAGATAACCTTCCAGCAGAAAGGTATTTTAAAATGTTTATGTTCCCGGTGCTTCAGATATGTTCTGCCTCATCAGAAGCTTCACGTGGTTGTAGTCGAGGTAGTTTCAATGTTAACCCATGGTTCTCAGCACACGCTCCCTAAATTAGAGTCCCCTAAGAAACAGAGTGCTTAGCACCAAGCTGCGGACAGCTGTGTGTGCCTGAGAAGAGCAGAGGGAACTGTGCTGAAGACACAGCAGTATCCCTCTAAGTACAAAGGTCCCTCCACGTTTAATCACAGAAAGGAAAAATGGAGCCTGAGGGAGAAGGCTGGGAAGATTGTGCAGGATGAGAGGGAAAACTATAGCAGTGATAGGATGGAAAATTAAACACTCTCCTCTTCCACACTCTAGGCCTTTATGTCATTGATTTTTATGTAGATTTCCCTATTAAAATCAATTAATTTCCTTATTCAAATCAACAGAGACTTTTTGTTAAATACTGGGGGCAAGGTATAATCTGTTGTCTTTGTAACTGAGAGGCTGCAGAAAGGAAACTTGTTCTGCTGGATTCAGCCTAGAAATTAAGCCGTTCATTGGCTAAATTGTTTTTATTTTGGATTGCCACCATTCCCAAAGATGACTCAACGATACTGAAGGCTTCATCAGCCTGAAAGACAAGTGCAGAAATAAAAGTCCTGTGGAGGAGCAGCAGGTTCTGCTGTAGAACAGCAATGTCTAACACTGTCACAATCATTTTCTGGTGTGGTTTGCACTGATTCAAAATACAGGAATAAAATGTCTGTATTTGAATAATTGTTTATTTCCTGTGTCATACAGCTGATTTATAGTATGTATCACTAGATTGAATGTTGGTTCATACAATAAAATCATGTTTGAAAACCTGCAGACACAAATTTAAGTATTTATTAAAAGCTGAGTGTAGCAAACTTGAGTTGATGTTAACTGCCATGATCATTTGCCTGACTCTTGCGAGCAACTTCCAGGTATGTTTAGGAACATATTGCATGAGACAGTATGTGACTTTTGAGAAATGTCTACACACAAGCTTTCATAAACCTTTATTCTGTCTTTAGAATTTGGAATGATGGGAGATCATACAATTAAAAGTCAGCGACCTCGATCTGTTCATGAGAAAAGGGTCCCTCAGGAACAAGCTGATGCTGCTAAATTTATGGCACAAACTGGTAATACATCAGTTACATTTTTCTATTTACTGTTGTTAATTTTAGCAAAACCACTGCATGTTTCCATAATCTTTTGCTGCATATTTGTCAGTTTTCTAAGCTGATACTTTTTTTGAATCATTTATTTTTTTTTCACCAGTTAAAGTCCATAAATAAAGTAGCTAAGAATTAGGTAGAACATACAAAAGCAGGCACTGTGAAGGTGGATACTGAATCATTTAGTGTTAAGCATGAATTTCTTTTAGTAGTAAAAGCAGTCTCACATGTACAAGACACAGAACAGCTTACTGTGACATATTACCTTTTTTTTTTCCCAAGATATTAAGAACATGCTTCAGACTTTCTTTATAAATAGACTGAGGTCTAATCCCAGCTTTAGGCCTTTATCAAATTAATTAATTACTAGGGAGACTTTAATGTGCACACATTCAGCATTTACTGTCTTTGGCCCAGTACAACACTCTATTCTCTAGTTTCTAGATTCCTAATTGCTAAATGAAATTGGCCGTAAGTAGTTTTTAATTGGATGTGCAAATTATCTAACAGTTTTTCATCTAAGACATATTTGCTAATTTTCTTTGAGCAACATCATCTTTAGATAAAGATACCAAAATGATATTACAAACATGGAGCTGAAGTAATTAAAAAAAAAAAAAGCCTGTTTACCAACAGTTACCACAGGTGCCTTTGAAGTCAATGTTGAAATTTCAGTGTTGAGCTGAATTAAACTCTCATACACCAAAACTACTGCCCATTTTGACATCAGTAGTGATCTGTGTATCTGTTGGTAAAATCTAGCTCTTTAACAGTTCCCTACACACTCCATTCCAGGAAGTTACTGCGTTGAAAATCTCGTGCCTCATAATTATTGTATGGATTTGAAAGAACTTACTCTGTATTCCATAGTTACTAACCTAGAAAATATGCCTGCATCAGTCATACATAATGCTTCCAGTTTATATTCACTTTAGTAAAAGAGCTATAATTGCTTCTGGTTATGTTGCATGTTGACTTCCTTAGTAGTAGGGTGCTTTACTTAACAGGTTTGCAGAAATCAACATATTAAGTAATTTAAATACATGTATAGCCAATCAGTGCAGATCTATTTGGTAAAGTATTTAGAAGGGGAAAAAGTCTATTTCCCTCTTATTAATCTGTAGGACTACTTTTATGTCTAACTCTCAGTTGATATTACCGTTAGTAAATGTAGTGGAAGAAGGGAGCCTAGAATCCTCTTGGTCTCCATGAAGTCTTCTGTTTAGGCAAATAGAGCTTACTACTTACATACCTAGCTTAGATTTAGAATGTTAGTTGCTTACTACATAGAATAACACCTTTGCTTTTATGCTGCTTCTTCAATTCATACAATTATTCCAAAAATTAAGTCAGATATCTGCTTTATTTTCTCATATAAGTCCCTAAAAATTTCATATTACCAGGTAAAACTGGTATTTGATAATTTCTAGTCATGCACTGCAGTGCATTTGTTATGGGTGTTAGAGAACTGCATTATAAATGCAGCACTTACACCATCACCTTCTGATAGATTGTGTGTGTGGAGTGGGAGATGAAAGTTTAAAATTATCCAGACTTGGTTTTCCAGGTCCTGTTCTGAAAGCATGTGAGATGTATTAGCAAAGCAAATAAATTTACATGCCCAGCCTCAAGGATACTTATATTTTACATACTGTAGGTTAACACATTTGATGTAATACTGTGCTCTTTTTGGACATACTAATTTTCATCTCTTCATTTTGATTTTCCTTTGTAGTGATCATTGCATATTTTCTTCACCTCTAACACATTCATTTTCTTGTGATATAATTAATGTGATATCTTCTTTAAACTGATTCATAAGGTATTTTTCTAATGTATCTATCTCATGAATTTACCCATGTACTAAGAAGTCTAATAGCCTTTAATGTAAATGGATACTGAGTTTATGAGGTTTTTTTTTATATTTTAAGCCTTTTTAATAATTTATCATGTGTAATAAAAGAGATGCAAAAGTGCAACAAAATTTTTATATGGTTTAGAAAGGCAGAGCAATAGGAATAGTCAATTGTCCTGGAAAAGATTTATGAAAAGCATTTAATACTGTTAGAATAGTGGACTTAATCCACTGAATTTTGCTGGGAATGGAAGAGTTTTTAAATGTGGTTTTAAAATGTGCATTTTCATGTTTATTTGTGTGTGATATGAGGCAGTGAAACATTTTATTAAAAAAAAAAAATACTGTGTGAATAATTTATTGTCCTATATTTGTCATTTTATGTGTTTGGACTGATCCTTCCCTTAGGTGTTATGGGATTTAGAGAGTATAATACAGGTAAGTGTTACAAATATCAATGAGGCCTTCCATACAGTAAGTTATGTTTCCTCTTACATGTCAAGCAGCAGGGGAGAGTAGGGGCTTGGTTGCTTGCCAATAGTTAATTTGAGATTGTAGGTTTACTGCAATAGATATGAAAATTTAAGAGTTCTCAAGTAAGAGAAAGCTAGAAGGAAAATAAAAAGTAGCCCTTTTGAAATTTTCGTTTCAGAAAAGAAAAAAAAATGGAAAAGAGATAAAGAAAACAATAGAATACGTATTTGTAGATCACATAGGCAACTTAGGCTTATTCTAGAAAACAAAGCATTTATTTACTTAAATTAAAAATGGGTAACTACAGAATATATCTTTGAAGATCTTTCCCTCCTATAAAATATATTTAAATAAGTAATAATCATCCTGACAGCACTACAAAGTACTCTGAAAAGTTAATAATTTTGAAAATATCACAATGCATTCTGCAAAAGGAAGCAAACCAGCTGGTGAGATAAATTTGTTCTTTATTTTCTATTATTTCCCTCTTTTTGCACCATTCTTCATGTTAGTGTAGAGGATCTTGCTCCAGCAAATGTTTAAAACTTCTATCCTTTACATACGTTGAAGTATATTGCTGGATTCTGCCTTTTGTGAATGGACAGCACATATATGCTCAGAACTTCTAATAATTAATATTAATTTCAAAATTCACTCGATGCAAACACACTTAGTATCACGTTACTGGTATTTTTCAACGTATTCCAAGGGTTAGCAACTTTTTGTCACTTTAAGATATCCAAAATTTTTAATTTTAATTACTTCATTTTCGTCTTTTAATATCTATGTGCTGTTACCATGTCTGTGTTGGATAATTTACTCAGAGTATATATGACTGTTTTACACAATGAGAAAAATAGCTTTGATTTTTTTCTGCTGTTTAATCTTTCATCTAAACCATTTTAACAAAGGCAAAGTCAAAGTTCAAACATGTAGGAAAAGGCAAAAAATATTAGCCTTGAAACCTGTAGTAATACAAGCACTTTTACCACGTACATAGGTTTTATAGTACATGTTCTATAAATGTTAGTCTACCTACATATCAGCTATATTTACGATATTATCTCATTTACCCTGAACCCAGGCCGTGTAACAACCTAATCAAAATGCTAAACTCATATCAGAAAAATTATTAAAACAATAATCAATGATTAAATTTCTTTTTTTTTCATCTAACAAGTGAAGAAATCTCATTGTTTTGTCCTTATCCATAGAAATTATTAGAATTGCATATCATTTTATTAAAAGCAGAAGGATTTATGTGCAAAATTTAAAGCATTCTGGATAAGAAGTTTTGTGGGATTTTTTTTGTTTTGTTTTGGTTTTTTGTTTTTTAGCATTTAATAACCTTAGAATTGCTTCTTAGAAGGCTAGCAGAGACAAACATTTTGCAGAGGTTTCATGCTTGGCCTCTCGAAGCAAACAAACAAAAAAAGAGCTCTGATAGACACATGCTACAAGAGCACAATTTCAAGAAATAGTATATCTTTTACTGCATTCTTGGAAGATAGCACCAGTCTTCCTGGTTTGCACACATACCTTTGACTGTGACCAATATTTGGAAGACTGCAGGGGTATTGAGATAGCTGAAAATTTAAGCAAGCGATTCAAGACTCTAGGTTGTATCTTAACACTGATTTTAAAGCAGAAAATCCCATTTGTTTCAAAAAGGGCTTAGGTTTAAAAATTAAGGGGGTAATGCAGGCTACAGTATGCCATTTTATACTGATTTTTAGTGGAAGAAGGTAATCATGAGTCCACAGTTATTTACTCAATTTGCTCACTGAGGTATATTCACATAATTGTTGTATTTACTTACTGAGAATACTCAAGGGATTGAGTTTTCTAAACATCAGTGCTTTTGGGAAAGGAATTCCAGAACTGTGTGTATGGCTGTTCGTGGAAACTAAATTTAAGCACATTCTTCCCTGAACATCCAAGCAAGATTTTATGCACTACTTGCTTTAAAAAAAAAATAGAAATAATATAATATTCTATCTCTCAACAATAAAAAGAAATACACTATTGAAATGTATGGTATGAATAAATCACATCGGACAATTCTGAATATAGTGTAATGTACGATGAGCAGTAATGAGGTCAAGTGCATCCAAGAGTTTAGCACACCTGTAGGTCAAAAACAAGGAGCAGATCTGTGCAGTAAATGATCAAACCAAAGTTCCCATCCTGCTGTTCAGATTAAAATTTGGTAAGCAAAGTGCTTCTCTTTGCCAGGGAACTTCTCTCAAATGCTAATGACTCTCCTCTGCTGAAGAAATGATAAGAAATTATGGGGTTGGTTTGGGTTTGTATTTTAATCAGAATTCCATTACTGGTAGAGTTCCTTAAATTATTACCTAGCTTTCATTCTAGAGTGATAATAATCAAAGATAGATCCTTTGCTATTATGAAAAAAGAATTGTGTGTTCGTTTCACATCCTGAGGGCAGTGTTGTCTTTAAAGTGTTGAAGGGCAGTAGTTCTCATAAAGTTGTAAATATGCTAAGTGATCAAAGTGTCTCCTTCTAACAGGTGTTATGTGACGGCAGCATTGTAGGTGTCTTTATTTTCTATTCATTGCACATTTTCACAGCTGCTTTCCTCCATGACTTTTCAATATTTATTTTGGTGTGGTACTTTTTTCTTTGATTTATAAGAGCAGACGGTAATGAGCTTCTGCAAGAATATGTTGTATTAATACTTATGTCTATATTCATGTTTGTTTGTTGTCTTGAATACAGGTGAATCTGGTGTTGAAGAGTGGGCCCAGTGGAGTACGTGTTCAGTTACTTGTGGTCAAGGGTCGCAGGTGCGAACCAGAACTTGTGTATCACCTTACGGGACACACTGCAGCGGCCCTTTAAGAGAATCAAGGGTTTGCAATAACACTGCCCTCTGTCCAGGTAGTGTTAGCAGCCAATCAATAAAATTGTGGATGTTTTTGAACTGTATAATTATAAGAATTTGAAACTGTATATATTTTTTAATTATTTTTTTTTTAACATGAATTTCATAGGAGCATTTCAGTTAGAGCAGAGAAGTGTAGTTCTATTTAGCTGTGAAGTTTTTCATGGGGATAATTATTTTTATTTTCAGAACAGTCAAGATATGGAACAAGAGTCCCTTTTTTTCTGACAGTTTCAGAGTTTTTTAAACAGCCTGTATTCTCTGTTTTTCACTCAGAAAAGAGAAGGTATACCATGAGTACAAAATACAAACTGGAGAAGAAATCCAGATCATCAATACATTAAGGAGTAGAGACTGATTAACAAAATGGGTTAAGTTACCATATATTATTCAACACTGCAATTGTTTCGCCATTTAGAATACTGTTTTCTAGGCAGTGGGCCAGAAAATATTCATTGCACAGTAATGTCTTCATGGACTTCCCTTTACGTTGTTCTGACAAGAAAGGCCAACAGCTGCCTGTCAGAAGAAGAAAGATCAGACAAAAAGTAACTCTTTTACATCTGACACAAGATAAAGGTAGTCAGTATCTTGCATCACAGTTTTCCTATTCCTTTTGTCTCAGAGATCTGGACATAGTTGGAGTTCAGCAGTAGTTATACACTAAGGAGAAGAGACAGGCAGGTTTGAGCTAGTTGCTGAAAGGGCACAGCTCATTTCTTTAGGCTGTCTGTGGATCTGATTAATCTGGGATGGGAAGCAAAAAGGAAGGCCTGTGTTCTGTGACTACATTCATTTTCCTCTGCCGTGTCTGAAAAGCAAAAAATTTATATGCCTACTGGCAGATTCACCAGTTCCTCAGGCCTTTGTAACATTTGATGCCAAGAGGATGTTGAGCCTTCTTCAGCTTCTGGGGAAGCTCACTCCATTTTGGGAGTGAACTGAACTGTCATACACAGGGAATCCCCTGGACTTTATCTCAATGAGTAGTAACATGTAGAATGAAACGGTCATATTTTTACTGTGTCTTGGAAAATATTCAACAAGAAGCGCATATGTAATCCCATGAGAGTTTGCATATCAGCATTATAAGCATTTAGGAAATCTCTGTAATGGAAAGCAACTTTTAAAAGATTACATCTAGATAAACCATCACTGTACTAAGAACTGTTGTCAGCACCTAATGCTTTACACTATGCTTTAGGTAAGTAATTCACATGGCGTTTTCTAATACTTGAGGGTAGAAACCCCTAGGCAGGGATGAATTTGATCACTTCAAGTGTTTCCTTAGAAAAATGGCAGCTATTACTAAAAAGGTTAGCCTAGCTTAGCGTTTGCCAGAGGTGGGGTACATTACAGAAAGACTCTCAACTTTAAAGTATGAAAATAAGAAGTGGAAAAAAAGAACTATGAAAGAAAAGAACAAACATTCCAAACAATCAGAGATACATTTAAAGGTTCCTTTGAACCTCCATGAAGTATAAACATGAAAACACAAAATCCTGCACTTATAATGAGATGCAGTTCTATTTGCTTTCTTGATCATTTAGTATTACCTAAGAAGAAAAAACGCATTAAAATCACCTAATTTTAGAGTTTTATCTTCATTATGTCTAACAAGGGATGAGAACATTTCATATAAAATGACAAAAAAAATTCCCACATTTAATGCAAAAGCCAAGGTACTTAATTTGCCATCGAAGTAAACTAGAGAAAAGTTAATTCTTTAAAATCACATTGTCTAGCAAACTTCTAAACAATGCTCATACAAAAATATTTCTCTGTACTTCTCAGGTTACAAAGACTAAGAGTAAGGAAAACTTAGTTTATAATTAGAAAGAAACACAGCAGAAGTAGAGTAGCTGCATGGTTTAAACGTGAAGGTTAAAAGGCAGCTGCCACAAAGTTTGCCGAGTTTATGTATTACAAATAGAAGAAAGATTTTTGACTGATTAATTTAAGCTATACTAAAGGAAACTATGGCACTTACGTGAGTTTAAATTTGTGCATACAAACCCTCTAATTTAATTTTTAAAAAACTCTTTAATATAGCATCCCTTAGATGCAGTTATTCAGCCATATTAAACTATGATGTCATATCATAAAATCATAGAATCAGAATAGTTTGGGTTGGAATGGACCTTTAAAGGTCCAACCACCCTGCAATGAACAGGGACATCCTGAACTAGATCACATTGCTCAGAGCCCTGTCCAGGCTGGCCTTGAATCTTTTCAGGGATGAGGCTTCCACCACAGAATCACAGAATGGTAGGGATTGGAAGAGGCCTCTGGAGATCATCTTGTCCAACCTGACTGCTCAAGCAGGTTCACCTAGAGCAGGTTTCCCAGGACCACATCCAGGCAGGTTTTGAATAGCTCCAGAAAAGGAGACTCAAAAACATCTCCAGGCAGGCTGTTCCAGTACTCTGCTACCCTCATAGTAAAATAAGTTCTTCCTTAGGTTCATATGGAACTTCCTATTTGTAACTATTGCCCCTTGTTGTGTTGCTGGGCACCACTGAGAAGAGTCTGGCCCATCCTCTTGACTGGCCTTTAGATATTTATAGATATTTACCACCTCTGTGGACAACCAGTACCCACAAGTCCTTCTCCACAGGGCTGCTTTCAATCCCTTCCTCACCCAGCCTGTATTGATACCGGAGATAGCCCCAACTCATGTGCAGGACAGTTCCCTCTGGATGGCATCCCATTCCTCAGGCACGTCTACCACACCACTCAGCTTCATGTCATCTGCAGACTTCCTGAGGGTGCAGTAGATCCCACTGTCTGCATCAGTGATGAAGAACAGTACTGTAATGCTACCACTTACAATGAAATGTCAATGGCCATAATAGCTTTTCAGTATATGTTCAGTTTAAAGGAGAACAAGTCAAATGCATTTAAACCCCAATAAGAATCTCCCAAAATATGCTTGTCGGATGAAGGCAAACATGGCCTCACGCCTCCTCCCACTTCACAGCAGTTGCGTATTGTGAACATTGTGGGTGTTCACTTCAACATGATTAGGTTCACAGAGTGGCAGAGAGAAGGGAAGGATACTCTGCAGTAATCTAAACTCGTTGTGCTAGCAATGTTTTTGACAGATAAATTGGCAATAATCTGAATATTTTTGTCGCAAATAATGAATCTTGCATCTGAAACTGTGTTACAGAAAACAGTAACTCCTCTGTGGGCCAGCTCTCCATCTGCTATAATTTGGCATAGCTCATCTGGCTATTATTCATCAGATGTTATAGGGTATTTGCATTTAGAAAATGGTATTACAAAAAGAAAATGTAAATGAAATATCAGAAAAAAAAAATTAAGGTAAGAAATTTTAAATTAAGGTGTTCTTCTAAAGCTGACCTGGATAATACTGGACAATTCTGTAATGCATCGAACAGATTAAATTTTCTTGATATTTGTTTGCTGACATTGGTTGTTTTGTTAGTGTTACACCTTTTCCATCCTTGACTTTATTAGCTACCTACTAGTTTCAGATATACAAGTCTATACATACTAGAAGGTACTGTGAAATTTTTACTTAATGAGGTAAAATTTGTCATGGAAGATGATTTTGGACACAGCTTACTTTAAGCTGCAAACCAATAGAGGCTACTGCAAGTTTGAGGCTACCCAAAGAGAAGCACTTTGGTTTGGCTTATTTTCATATCCAAAATCACGAAAGAATTATTTTGTCTTGCTGCTAACATACAGTCACTCTTGCCAGAAGACATACACAACCTTTTGGTTCAAGACAGTATCGTTAAAGAGCCCCTCAGCATGGTTTTGTCATTTTTAAATGAAGACAACTTTCCTAAAATGTTTTGACAACATCAGATCAAAACTCCAAATTAAATGGTAGACTTAAACTCATATTTACCATGAAAAATCTCAGCCTGTGTCTACGTAAAGTCAAGACCTTTCTAATTTATTATTTTTTACAGAATAATCTTTTTCTAATTTGGATTAATTTTGTTTACTGTATTTTGTACTTTTTGAAGTTCTTCTTGTTGCACCTAAGGTTCTCAATCAACCAGTTTGGTATAAGGAGGTGAAGTTATATCATTGTTATTACTGAGTACTGTTCCGAATATGATCTGACAAATTGGTTTCTCATTAATTTTTCTCACAGGATAAAAAATTTAAAGTTTTCAAGATGTGTCTGGATTCAGAATCTAATCCTTTGCCAATGAGAAAAAAAAAATCTTCAGATCATATGGCTGGATCAGGCTACCTATATAAATATATATAATACCTGTTGAGAAAAGGTGAAACATAAAGGGATTATATGCAGATATAGTCATCAATTTACTAGTTTTAGAAGAGTTGGGTTTCCTAGTTTTGATCAAAATGTCATCATTAATCAAGATTTCTAAAATGACTAGACTAAAATCTGACACTTTAACATTAATTTTGAAAGTTCCTGAGAGTTTGGGGATTTTTTTGCTAATTTAATGCAAATTGATGTGATATTTAGAATGTGATAATTCTAATAAAGCTAGTCATATAGGACATGGAATAAGTATTGTGGGTTTTGACCACTTGCACATGGCCAACTAAAAACCTTTTCTTAATTGAGCTGTTATCTAGTGGGTTAAAACCTTCCCTGAATGAAGCTTGACATTTTCTGTCAGGTATGATTTCTCAGAAGTTAGCTAACAAACTTTTTACTTCACTATAGCATCTGAAATTACAATTTTCCTTACTCTTAATGAAGTGCAATAGAACTTACCTACATGCAGAATTCCCCTTGATCTTACTGATAATTTTATGGTAATATGCCAGGGAACTGAACATCCTTACAAACTCTTGCAATTGAATTTCATCTCAGGAAATGTTATTCTGATTCCTACAAGAAAAGGGCTTTATTTTTAGAAACTGGGCAGGTGATACGTGCCTTCAGGGCAAAGGAAACCTACATACAAGAAGTTTTTTCCACAGTGATAAAAAAAAAGTGAAGACAGACTACAAAAATTTATTTCTTCTCTAATGTTGTGAATCATTACCAATAATACACTGAGACATTCTACACTGTTTCACCCTCCAGACACCCTTCAAACAGGCAGGGATGCAGAAACAGTTATGTGATAGGGAGTGTGATACTCAGTCTGGGTACTAAGTCTTTGAATTTTTATTAGGTGCCTAGAATTACTACAGTTCTCATGCTACATTGTTGTTCTCCCAGAGTCTAATTTAAACCTGTGCAGCTGCTTTTATTTAAGCAGAAATAAAGTAACTGAAGTTTACTTTCCAGTAATTTTCCATATATAAAGAACTGGTGTAGCATTGCATGTATGGAATTGTCTTACCAGTACATCCTTTGCTATAATATATTATAGAGTTTTCTGAAAATTCAACTTCAATTGTTGCTGAAAAGGGAATGCATAAAGTATATAAGCTCATATGGATATTGTATATTAATTTTCCATACATTGGATAAAATTTAAGGTAGATAAAAATGCATCTTCTATGATTCTTTATATTAGTTTTATGAAATATTTCTATATAAAAATGTTGGTGTTTGTAATTTATTGTGTACTTTGAAGGTGTTTGAAGTTTGTTGGGTGCACATTTTTAAAATAGAGTGATGCATGTATTGCTGTGTATGCTGAAACAGTGAATATGTTCATATAAGAAGCAGATCTCTTTTGCTTATGTGGTCTTGGAATTTTTGAAGAGGATCATCAAGTACATGTGCTGCCATGTTTCCACTACAATTAAACCAAGTGAAACAATTTTAAGATAATAGCCTCAATTTATGATGATGACACAGTAAGAAATTATTGCATTCATTCCTATATTTTCAAAGAAAGATTAATTTTGATTGCTTCAAGTTTTGAGAGTTGCCTTGAAACATGAAGTATATGCCTGACTTTGACAAAGACTAGTCTCCTGAAAATCAGGGCTATTAAACATATCTCAAGTTGGTCACCAAAGATACAACTAAATTTTTAAAAGGGAAGACATCTTTCTTAAAGGAATGAAAGAAAATAAAATGTGGTAGTGCGATTAGTTTAAAGATGAGAGAAAAAAGTTCGAAGTTAAATATATTTTAGAGAAAATATACTTTAAGAATTGAAATTAACTACATTTTATAAAGGATTTATTTGTCAGTGCTAAGAATTACTTATGCACCGATTTCCTTCATGTTGGCAACATAATTCCCTTTTAACATATTGCTCTTACTTATTTTTAAATCCTTCTGTTACTTGTGTGTCTGTTTCTGGTTAAAATCTGTTTGGTTTGTTGCAGTACATGGCGTTTGGGAGGAATGGTCACCTTGGAGTTTGTGTTCATTCACATGTGGTCGAGGCCAAAGAACTAGGACAAGGTCATGTATACCTCCCCAGTATGGGGGAAGATCATGTGACGGACCTGAAACACAACACAAACCTTGCAATATTGCACTCTGTCCTGGTGAGCTCATACTGCAACTCTCTGCTTTGTTACGGTGCATTTGATGTGGGTTCTTTGTGATTTCTTTTATTGCCCTTTGCACACAGAAAAAAAGAAATGTTATGCAAAGTGAGTAGACAGGGTAATATTGCTCATAATTCTGACTGTAGTGATTAAAGGACATAAGCAGGATGGTAACTCTGAGATACTAGAGCAGACAATACTTAGTTTCTCGAAGATACTCATTCTGTAGGACATGGTATGCTGTGTAGGAAATCTTGGTTCAGGATGTGTCTTGGAGAACCAAAAGCTAAACAACCTTCTGAGTGTGGATCAGGTGGAGAGATTCAAGGTTACACAGTTCGTGTTCACCATATCTGTTTGAATTATGTTTACTTAGAGGTTCACTGCAATCATCCATTCATCATACAACAAACATTTGGGAACATGTAAAATTTTAATTATTGGTTTATTAAAAATGGATATTATTTACATCTCTGCAGAGAGCAAGGCTGATACAAGCTAGAGCATTATCTGAATCCCAGTTAAGCCCTTATGGTAAAGATTTTAAGTGGCTCATTTCTTGGAGTTAGTTGCTGAACCACTTTCAAAAAAATATCCCGTAAGTTCCATAGAAAATCATCCATCCACTGAAGCTGAAGCTTACTTAAAAAATAAATTATTCTTTCAAAATTAATTTTAATTTTTTTTTGTCCATAGTTTATGACTTGATTTTGCGTAGAAATTTCAATATATGTGTATATCTAAGTGTATAATACCTAATCTACCTAAATATACCTATATATGTACCTAAATATACACATACACAGATAATACCTAGGTACTAAATACTACATATTAAAAATATAGTATGTAATAGCTATTACAATAGGTTCAATAACCATAAAGAATATTATCTATATTAAAATAATAATTTATGGTTATTGAAGTCATTGTAATACTTAGATATTGAAAAGGTGTCAAGTAGCTGTAAGGTGGGAAATTTCCTTCATGATTCTGTCTTATAGTGTGAAGCCCCTTGCAGTGGGCTTGTTAGTTCACAGCAATGCTGCAAACAGGTTCTTCTAGACTGGAGCTCTTTGTGAAAAGAGCTGATGGGCATTTCATTAGCAAATGGCTGTTTGATGATTTGAAACCAGAGATGAAGGGAAAAAAATAGAACTTACTGCCTCATGGAATTATAATTTAATTTCTTAGATTTTTTATGAAACCTGAACCTTGTTTTTCTTCTAGCCAGCCAAGCAAACTCTAACTTTAGGACAAAATTTGTGGAAAAGTTTTAGTGTCAAATAAAACTTGGAAAGTTTTGAATGAATCCAGTTTTTGGCCAATTTGGTAGCTGTGCAATTTTACATGTGCCTACACAGAAGTAATTAGCATGATACATGAACATGAAGCTGAGTTGACAACAAGAGAAATGACAAATAAAAATAGCAGGGAAGAAAATCATGCATTCATTTCATGTCAGTATTGCAAAGAAACACAGAAGATATTACACCTAATCTGTCAAAATAGCAATTATTTAAGAATTCTCGATTTTGAACAATCATTTGTCCCTAAATGACTTTCAGCAGAGGAAGTTATATACTGGTTCCTTTTAAAAGGAACAGTTTAAATCTTGGCTGAATGTTCAGATTTGCTGTAATTTGAATGTTCAATTTTATGAGGGAATCTTCTTGTTGAATACTTTAGTCTTTTAGCAGTATTTGTGAAATGGAAAACTCACACACTATTTGCTCCTACAGATAAAGAAGAGAGATGTATGAAATATATATGAGAAGCCACAGAATGAGTTTTCTCCAAAGACACTATAATAATTGATTCGATCTTTCCAACCCTAAATAATGCTATATAGCAATGAATAAAACTGAAGAGGCTGCATTGAAATGTAATTTCCATAATGTTTTCCTCTTCACATAAAGCGTTTATGATTAATGAGTGCAACTAGCTTCCATGTTTGGAAAGATTTCCATTTTCTGCTGAATAAATTATCAGGTTGCAGCTTCATAGCTTGAGAGGCATCTGCATTGAGAAGTAGTTCACAACCAGGCATCACATAGAATATTTAATATCGAACTTTAGGAAAAAGCCTCAGAAACTCTCTTCCTTTAATTCACTGGTTGCTGAGATCCTGGGCATTAGAGATATGGGTAATATCTTTGAACTGTTAGTAATGTTCTATGATCACTGTCAGAAAACAGTAAAATAATTCACTTCCATATTTCACTGAACAGTGTCGCACCTATACACAGTATATTAAATCACTAACTTCTGCTTCCGATTTTAATTTTTAACACTGTCAACCTAGAAAGCTGCTGTTCCACCCCTCTTTTAGAAGAATCCTGAAGTTAGGAGTTGTCAAGTGTGCCAAGTCAAGTGACTTGTTTTCAGCAGTGGCACTTTTATAGCAATAACAGCTATAAAACCAGGTTTTCAAGGACAAATATTAATCAAAAGTGTATTGCAACCTACATCTTGAGTTTATATTAGGCAGCTGGAGGTGCAATGAGGAACTAATGATTGTTGAAGTCTATATTAGTGCAGGATTCTGAATTAGCACAATCAGTGATAACATTCATCATGCATTTAAAAAATACTGCCTAGACGTATTATCTATTATAGATTGTGTAATTTTTCAATTGTATGGGAACTTAATTGATTTATATTTTCATTATTCTGGTTTTTAATATTTTCATTTAGCTCAAGAAGCTTCCTGGCACATGGAATTTAAAATAACAGTCCTGAACCTTTACTCATGGGAATATTTGACCAAATTCAAATATATGGGCCAATGCAAAATACTAAATACAGAGCTGGTTACCATATCTATATTATTTTAAAATTCAACATGACAAAATCAGAAAAAGATTATACAATATGCAAACACCAAGGCAGACCTGAGGAGGAGGGCAGGCCATGTCTTTCCTCCTACATTTTATATCAAAAGAATGTTGAAGAACGGGGATTGTTTGCCTTACAGGAAGAATGAACTATAAAAGTATATTCTGCATTATAAGTATAGAAAACAGAGACTGTATGTGAGGCAAAGTGGTATCTCCTGTTTTCCTTTTCCTATTCAAATTGAGATACCTAATTTGAAGTCAGGACCAATAATCTTGCAAGCTGACCCATCTGAGTGATTACCACAAATGTAATAAATCACTTTGAAGGGCTCAGGGTTTACAAGATGCAAGACTGGCCCCCATATTTGCTGAAAAAGACAAGACCAGTCTTTTTCATGAGGCCTCTTTTTTTTTATGAGGCCTTTCAAACTGTATGCTATGTGAACAAATCATAATTTATCATTTGTTATATCCATATACAACCAAAGGAGATGAAATGAAATGTTCTTTACTTGAAGGAAAAGGAAAAGAGTTTTACATTATTTTAAAATAAGTCATAATGACAGATTATTTGATTGCTGTAAGAAATCAAGTGACTTCACTTGACTGACCCCCGAATCTAGCAGGAAGCCGCGGGGTCCTGCCTGGCTTAGGTGGTAACTGCTCTGTCCATCTCTTTTGTGGCTGCGGCGGCAGTGGACGGACAGTGGCAGGAGTGGAGCTCATGGAGCCAGTGCTCGGTGACCTGCTCCAACGGCACCCAGCAGCGGAGCCGGCAGTGCACGGCCGCGGCCCACGGCGGCTCCGAGTGCAGAGGCCCCTGGGCCGAGAGCAGGGAGTGCTCTAACCCCGAGTGCACCGGTGAGTACCGACGGGCGCCCCGCCTCTCCTCAGCAGGCAGGTCCTGCCGCAGCAGGGTGAAGCCAGCCTTCCAGGGTGGGTGAAGTACGTTGACACCTGCTTTTAAGCCTCAATTGCACTGTAAGAGCATGTAAACATCTAGCTCCTAAAATACTACATGCAAAAATGTTTTTACTTAGTTTGTTAAAGGGTACTTGCACACGTTGTAAATGTGTAAATGTGTATCGTTACCATACAACAGCACTATACAAGTATATTAAAAAAAAACAAACAATGCTAAAAGGGGCAACGTCTGTTTCGCAGTCTAAGTGCAAGTTAATATGTGCCAGTTCCTTTTATCTTGAGATGCACGTTATTTAGGAGGAGCCAAGTAGAGAATTCCCCATCTTCCATCTGCCTACATCTACCACTTGTTAGTTATATCTAGGGGGCTTATTTCCCTTACTCGAGAATAATTTATATATCTTCCTTATTGACTGTTATTATTTCACCACTATAAATCTATTTTTCCAAACAGCAAATGGCCAGTGGAACCAGTGGGGACACTGGAGTGGCTGCTCCAAATCCTGCGATGGTGGCTGGGAGAGGCGGATAAGGATCTGCCAAGGTGCTGCTGTGACAGGGCAACAGTGTGAAGGAACCGGAGAGGAAGTTAGACGCTGCAGTGAACAAAGGTGTCCTGGTAAGATGCAATGATGATCACTGTTATAATCTACACTAGAGTATGGCTTACTTTAATGGTCATCTTCAGGAGAGACAAGATCAACATCCCTAGAGAAAAAGCCATAAAACGTGACTTGTTTTACAGAAGTCACTGCTGTTTTTCTCAACAGAGTTGTGTTTATGTAGATGGGTGTAAACTAGCCCTATTGGATATAGGAGCAATGCATCATGTTTTAAATAAATCAAAATATCATAGTAAAGAAAGACATCAGAAAAATATTTTATTGCTTAGGTGTGCCTATATTATTCGGAGCAGTGATGACTTGCTACAGAAATTCTCTTTGAATGCACTCTTTCTCAGAATATTAGGACTGGTTTTGTAAATCACAGCATTCCTTTAATCCAGTGCACAAAAGATGTCTTTGTAATACATTTGGAGTAAATTTCAGTGCAGTGAAGATAAGGGGAAAAGCTTACTGCATTGTATAGGAAGAATGAATACATAAAGAATGTTTTAGTAAGAGGACATTAATTTGAAATGAAAAAGGCACATCTTATCTGTTTTAAAATAACACTTAAATGTATTTCTTTGCAGCATTTTTTACTTGGCCCTCGCAACAGACTTAAGTCTTTCCCACCGAAAGCTAATAAAAATTTACTTTTAAGTTTCTCCAAAAGTGACGAAAACCAAGAACATCTGGTGAATCTAATCATATTTATCTGTAAAGACTCATCCTAAAGTAAAAGAATGCATTGTTGGATGGGTGTAAAATAATCCAGTGCAAGTAGTGTAGGTTGTCTTAGCCATTCACTTGGGAAATTACGTGTTCTGAACTGCAAGCTGGGAAGCAGAAGAGTTAATCTAGTAATCTCTTTGTCTTCTGGACATTTTGATGGCTATGTTCTCTGATAATCAGAGAAAGGATTTAAATGGCACAGATACTTTGGGTCAGGAAACGGGAAATAGACATGAATTTTATGTTATCAAGGCCACATTTTCATAGGCAGCATTTTTATATCTTGATAGCCATCGAAGAACAGTTTTCAAGTTATTTGCAGTACAGTAGAAAAATGAATCTCATTGCATTCAAAAAGACTATTTGCAGCTATCGCGTTACAGTACTATGATGGCAAGCTAACCAAATTTCACTAGCCTATCAAAATTCGTCTTTAATTTTAATAAAACGTTCTTTATTTGAAAAGCAGTACAAAACAGTATTTATACTACATTCCTAAACAAATTATAATTTCCATACTTAATACAGGTTTCCTCTATAAAAGCACAGCACTGAGAAGGTTAATGTGAATCTTCTCTATAGGCAGACAGTCAAATCAACCAGCTTCTGGTTATAAAACCGTTCTTGAAATAATTTACATTTCTATATTTAAAAGTAAAACCATGCTGCTGCAGTCCAATTTTCAAAGGTTGCCACCTGCTGTTAATAAAATATTTTACAGATCTATTTACAAGTCAAATGCACACAGAGCTTTATTTGCCATTTGGTAAATTTATTTATTTACTTGATTAATTCCAGATTAGAACCAGTATAGAGAAACCAAAACCTAAAGCACCTTTTAACAAGCTATACTTAGTGCAGAAGTTTATACATGAATAACAGATTTATCTGTTTCTAGACTGACATTCACTAAAGCATCTCAGATTTAAATGTAGACAGTGGATAATTAACGAAAATTTTTTAAAATTATAGACAGATTTACATTTTACAATCATCAAGAAAAATTGAAAAGTACTATACAGAGTTGATTTTTCAAATTATAAGCAAATTTCGTGATTAGTGTGCTTTTCTTCTGTAGCCCTAAAATGGTTCAGAAAAGCTATTTTTGCCTCAGTGGCTTCTTTTTCTGTGTAAGTCATTGAGAAACATGAGAGACTAAAATATTATTTTTTTTTCTTATACTAGCATTGCTTTGCCATTAGTGTAACACCAGATACTCAGCTCTATAGATCTGCATAACTTATTTGTAATGTGGATGAAGCTGCAGCTGTTTGTATCACCCAGAGGTCTATAGATGCCCAGAAAGTTTATAGCTGACTTTAAACTTTGGAAGCAAAAGGAGAATAAAATCTTTTTCTGTTATGCTGGGTGATGTTAATAAGATGCTTTGCAAACAGAACTGTTTACTTGAGTGACTGAAGATCTTGACCAGACTTTTTGTGGTTTGAGTTCTGCATTATCTGAATATTTTACAAGGTTTTCTTCATATCTAATCATTGATTCTCTCCAAGTGGTTTGGGCAGAGACTGAGTTGCATCAGGCACTCCTACAACCTGAATGTAAACAGCATTAAGAAATGCAGGCTCAAAACTATTATCTGAAAGTTGGTTTCTCAAACAGCTTGCTTTCTCAAAAAACATTGAGTATCTTTCTTTGTGATTTATTTGTATTCTTAATTACAAATTCTAAAACTGTGGTTGTTTTCTGCCGTTGTGTAATGACCTGGGAATGAAAAACAAAGACATGAAGTTATTTTGGCTACAGTAATTGCTCCTTTGCTGTATCCCAAATGTCTAATTTTAGATTTCACTCCTAGTAGGTCAGTGCTAAGGATTTAGTACTCTGCACTCAAAATAGCCTTTCGTGAAGGATAACTTCAGAAAATTGGAAACAAATCAGAGAAAGGAAAAAGCCTACTATATTGGCTAGGCAGCTAGTCACACAGGAATCACTGTTGAAAACTTACACAGGATAAACAAACAATAGGCTTGTCCCACAGAAATAAAGGAGACAGCTAGGTAACAAAAGAAATTGCAACCCATGACTGATAAAGTGTTACAGGGCAAGCTGATTAGAAACTTTTAGAGAGACGTGTAAGAGAACAAAGGTAAGTCACATCAAACGTGTCAGTAAAAACTGAGAGTTGTGAGAACTGAGAACAAAGTACAGTATTATTCAGGAGAGAAGACTTCCATAAATATGTTTTTATAAAAATAAAACAAGTTTTTATAACAGTTTTAAGAACACATTAGGTCCCAATACCATAGCATTGATTTCCATATGTATTTAATTCCATAATAGTGAATTCTATAATAATGCAATACATGTTCCAATATTCATGCTTTACCCAGATTTTATTCAAAGGACATCCTCAATACTTTTCTCACAAGCCTATTGTCAACAGCAGAAAACATATAGGATTTTTTTTTGTGAAAATATTACTGCAAACAATGATAGTCTACTTTGTTAACAAAAAGATAGCAGTGCACAACTGCTGCTGAAGACTAGCTAATGATTTCCTACTGAAGATAATTTTCTTCAGAGGCAATACTAGCTACATAAGATAGAATATGAGAAGGAGGAAGATTAAAGTAATTGTCAACAACTAAATTAAACATTTGAGTTTTGTCTCTGCAAAACTATTCTACAAGACATTCTAACACTTTTTTCTATTGCCTTTGTTTAAGATAATTTTGCCTCTGACATCAAATTAGAATTCAGAAGAGAAGCTGTTCTAGCTTCCTTTGTGAGCTGTGGGTGTGCTGTTGGCTAACTTGCTTCACCCTTTCATTACCTTTTCCCATACTTGTTAGCTGCCAAGGTAGATCATAAACTCTGTGAGGTTGTGCGTGTCTCTTCCTGTGTCTGTGTATTGTACAGAGCTTCCTCAGATCCCCTGTGGGTTGATTGCCTCTTGGAGATGCATGTGTTCTCACCTGTAATGTCAGAGAAAGACCTTGCTCCTAGATTACTGACTTTGTTGGGTCTTTGCACTTTGAATTCATACCTATCATTACAGGGGGATAATGTGGTAAATTTGAGTGCAAGCTCTGTGTGGGAAGATATTGCTGAATCATACTGTCAGTAAAGAAAGATCAGTTTTTATTTGCCAATTTTAGCAAATTTACCTTTGGCAAATTTTACTGCTTGTTTCTAAATTTCAGCAACTCTCTATGATTTTGCTCCGCAAACTCGCATTCATCTGTGGGTGTGTTATGAATTAATTGTGCCATAGTTACAGAAACACTTGAACTGGTCCTAGCAGAGCCAGCAGGGCCAGTGCAGCTTTTTAATTCTGATACAAGACCACTCTGGTGCAACTGTAATGTCTCCATTGGCAACATGGGTTGGAGCCTCACAGATGCTTTAATGTGGGTGGATGCCTGATTAGTAAGCTCTGCCAAATATACTTTAGCTTTGGGAAGAACCAGTTTGGTTTCTATGCACAGTATTCCTTGATCCAAGGTATTTATGCAAAGCATTGAAAGGCAC
>NW_008614270.1:23861-39683 GCF_000691845.1 Merops nubicus | reverse complement strand
TAGGACCGAGGCAAACTTCTTTCCCTAGGCTAAGTGATACCTCTTCCAGGCTCTGACTTGCTCCCTCACCTCTTTCCTCATAACTCTCGGTCTTGGGATTGCCTTTTACTTTGAACATAACACATAGGTGTGCAGATTATCTATGGCACTGGGTGAAAGTTAAAGTGTAGTCATGAGTTTTGAAAATTGTGATGCAAGCGCACACAAACAGTACCTTTCCAAATAGATGGGAAATCTCTGATATTACCTGAGACTTGCTAACATAAAAGAGAAAATATGGTATATATGAGTATATCTATACATATCTATACATATATCTATACATATATTTTTAAGAAAAAAAAAACACATTTAACGTTCAATATTTGGAGGAAAGTAAGAGTTTTAATTCTGAGAATCAAGACCGAAAGTGTTGATTAGTGACTACAACATGTGTGAAATGGCCACAGCTGCATAACAAATACACGTCTCAGAGAGCTATAAGCTTTAGCAAATTTATGTAATTTATAATGTTACCTTCTTATTATGTTAATTTACAGTCCCTAAATCAGACAATTTCTTTGGTTTATAAGGTCATAATAGGATGGTAATTGCATTTGCTTATGTCACCAGATGGCTTATATTTATCAAAATCTGGCTTTTCCCATTTTAACACTGGCCTGATGCATTCACTTTTGGGGCCTGTCTGAAGCAGTGTTAGTATTCTACATTATGAATATAACCAAAGTTTTTTTTGGGGGGGAGGGTTGCCGTTAATGGATCTCTTGAATTTTTAGCAGCACCAACTGTCTTGATTTATGATTCAGGAATGCTGACGGTGAGGCAAATTTAGCAAGCAATTTTTCTGCCCAGCTGTGATTCATATTAGTATTACTGAGCCATCTGCAAGGTATTCTTTGTCCTCCACAAAGAGAGGGTACAGCTTTGTGTGAAAGTCTGCTCAGTTCCCTATACTCACCACACTCTTCCGTCAGTAGAAGTATGAAATAGGGAAGCTGGACAGTTTTATGGGTTAGGTAATGGGACGGGCAAAATCTGTAGTCTGTTCCTGCCTCTGCTAGAGATTTCCCAAGCAATCATGGGTGAATCATTGAGTTACTTTCTGCCTTATCACCCCATCTGCTATAGTGATAGAATTTCCTTTCTCTTTTCCTTTTTCTTGTTTTGTAACCACTTTGTTGTAATATGGATGGGTTACAATATTCCTGAAATACATATAATAATGCTTTTAAATGACTCATGGCTTTTCTCTGCTGAACTTGGAATGAATTAGATTTCAGTAACTACCATTTGTCAGTACTTTAAGTTGTGAGATGATTTCAGACAGATGTTTGGTGTGTTAATCTGATTTACTCAAAAATCATAAACTGGGAATTACAGTAAAAATAAAAAGAGCAAAAAGAATCTGTAAGTCATGACCCTGTGAAAATAAAACAGGAAGCATTTGTACAAGCTTCTTTTTCCCCATGCAGTTCTCTTATGACAAAATTGTGAAAATATTTGTTTTCTTTTAAATGATACTGCAGTAACCAGTACAAGGCCATTTTGTTTTCTAGCCACTGAGTCCCACATTATTGACTATACTTGTTTAATTACCAACTTGTACTGAAACACATTTTGAAGAAATAACCTGCTTCCTGGTCTTCAGAATATACAGCTCTCATTTGATACCTTTAGTGCATTAAATATGTACTACGAACAGGTTCAACTGTGGTTTCAGAACTGATTCTTTCACATACAGTTTAAGATTTAGAAAAATATCTTAAAATGTTAGTGCAAGTTAAGCATCACAGCTTATTACATTTTAAGTGCCATCATCTTCTGACAGATGGTTAATGTTATTGATCAGTGTAGAGCAATAAGAAAAGATTAAAACGTATTAATGCTGCAGCTATATCCTGACAAGTATTTGTTTGCTGAGAGAATAAAGATACAGGTTATATGCAACAAATACCATCATAAAGACAGATATACAAATATTACAGGTTTTACATTTTGGCATTTTTGTACTTGATTTTTAAAATTAAACCAAGTGATGTTAACAAATACATGTCATGAAAAATTGGGACAGGATTGAAGACTTATTTTTCTAACAAAAAATATCTGTTTCTCATTAATGTTTCTGTTTAAATTCTCATTTCTAAATGGCAGCACCTTATGAAATATGTCCTGAAGACTACTTGATGTCAATGGTGTGGAAAAGGACCCCAGCTGGGGACATGGCATTCAATCGATGTCCTCTCAATGCCACAGGTACAGTACTGCTCTGAAATTATATGATAATAAAAAAGGGGAGAAATCTTTTGCATTGTGTTCTAGACATAATCATTACCATAACCATAATCATATCAAAGCCCTGATAGAATTAAATTGGACCAGGAACATCAAGAGCAACAAGAAAAGCTTCTGTAGGTATGTCAATGATAAAAGGAGCACTAGGGAAAATGTGGGCTCACTCCAGATGGAAACTGGAGACCTGGTTACCTGGGGTATGGAGAAGGCTGAGGTCTTCAATGACTTTTTTGCCTCAGGCTTTGCCTCAGTTTGCAGGGCCCATGCAAACCTCATGAAGTTCAAAAAGGCCGTGTGCAAGGTCGGGCACATGGACTGAGGCAAAGCACAAATACGGGCTGGGTGGAGAATGGATTGAGAGCAGTCCTGAGAAGAAGGACTTGGGGGTATTGGTGGATGAAAAACTGAATGTGAGCCAGCAATGTGTGTTCACGGCCCAGAAAGCCAATGGCATCCTGGGCTGCATCAAGACAAGCATGACCAGCAGGTCAGCCAGACTCTTCCCCTCTCCTCTGCTCTCGTGAGACCTCACCTGGAGTACTGTGTTCAGCTTTGGGGTCCCCAGTGTAAGAAAGATACGGACCTGCTCAAGATGATCAGGGGTCTGAAGCACCTGCCCTGTGAGGACAGGGCAAGATATTTGGGGTTGTTTAGCCTAGAGAAGAGAAGGCTCCAGGGAGACTTTATAGCAGCCCTCCACTCATTAGAGGGAGCTACAGGAAGGGAAGGGACTCTTCATCAGGGAGTGTAGTGAGAGGAAAAGGGGTAGTGGTTTTAAACTGAAAGAGGGTAGATTTAGATTAGATTTAAATTCTTTACTGTGAGGGTGGTGAAGAACTGGCACAGGTTGTCCAGAGAAACTCTGGATGCTCTCTCCCTGGAAGTGGTCAAAGGTCAGGCTGGATTTGGCCTTGCAAAACCTAGTCTAGTAGGAGGTGTCCATGCCCATAGCAGGGGGCTTGGAACTAGAGGATCTTTAAGGTCCAATCCGAACCATGCTATAATTCTGTTTACTAGAGTTATATACATATGAATATATGCATATATGTGAATGGATCTGTATAAACTCGACGTATTTACATATGCATATGCATGCATATAGTATATACATGCACATATACTCTCTTATAGCTTACATATATGCATGACTCTGCGGTATATATATGTGTACATACACATATTCACTATAGCCAGAGAAAAAAAAGCTGAGAAGAAATGAGTTTGACAGGACCTAGTAGGCAAAGTGATGAGAATGAAGAAAAACATAAAAATCTTATTAATTAAGAAAACACAGCTAAAACCCCACTAAGTGAACACTGAAATTGTTTCGGAATTTTATACTCTACATACTGATGACCATTTCATGAAATTGTTTCTGTGTGTGCTTTTAAAAAAACAGGGAATGTAGTTTATATAAGGTTCATTCTTTCCAATTGTCCTCATTTACATAAATATTTTCTGTCTTCTTTGTGACTTACAGGCACCACTAGCAGACGCTGCTCTCTCAGTGTTCATGGAGTGGCCTTCTGGGAACATCCAAGCTTTGCTAGATGCATATCAAATGAGTACAGACACTTGCAGCATTCAGTAGGTGCAAAGCCAGCTTTAGTACTTGCTCTGTTTATTCACTACTAATCATTGGTGTGAAAAAAAATTTGCTTATTTTCTCTCAAGTCAGATTTCTGATAAGAAATGCCAGGAGGAAAATAGAACTAAGAAAGAATAATTTATATTAATGTATATTATTTTGACCTTGTATATTGCTGATATCAGAGTGAAAGAAGCTTTTTCTTACTATAGAAATGGGAAAGTGAATCAGATTTCCTTTTTTCATGTCCACTGTGTGAAATTTTTATACAGACCAGAGGTAACCGTATTTCAGTTTATCAGAAAATGAGAGATGAGAATAAATGAGATTTACTGAAAGACAGACCTACAGAGTAATTTTGTAGTACCTTGAATCCTTTAATTGCACAGTAGGAAGTCAGAAACTTTTTTTTTTTTGCTATCAAATTTAGAACTTCAAATGCAACAAAAGAAATTATTATAGGGTAAAGCTACTGCATTGTCTTGGAAAAAGTAAAGTAACTTTAGATGAAGAAATATGGGTTTTTTTCAGTATGCTTAACAAAATGTTTCTTTGAAAGCACAACATTTATCTGCTGCCTAAATATGTTTATGTGCATAAGTATAATACATTGCTTATATTGCATTATAAATATACTACCACAATATAAGCTAGATATATTGATTACCTTCTATTTCCATAGCTGGAAACCATTCAGGCAGGTTAATAGTACTGTATGAAGAGCTACTTGGAAGATTCTTGTGGACAATGTTTTTTTCTTGCATGATATATTTTACTGACACTCTTATTACTCTGCCTTCTTTTTCAAAGGCTGCATTAATCATTCGTCAGAGGGGCACTAATACATCCCTGTGCTCCATACCTTCCCACCGTGTACAACACTTCTGTAGCATGTTTAAAAGTCTTTGGTGGCTTGAAAAGTAGTAGCCTGGCTGTCATTCCTCAAATCTGTTTTGCCACTTAGAGGAGATTTTGACTAGTTCCTTTGAGCTGCGTTTTTACTTCATTAGATTCCAACTTAATTGAGGCCTGGGATTTAGTTTCAGGGTAAGCCAAATCAAGCCTTATTCTTAACACAGAATAAAGTGTAAAAGCAATTTTCCCCTCTACAGAGAAACTTTCTTATTTTATATAGCTGTCTGCATGTTGCATTATCCCTTTAGTGTTCACTCAGGAAAAAAACAAAACAAAACAAAAAACAGCATTAAGTTGGCTGTAACTGTTTCATATTTTATATTTTTGATATTTTATTCTTTTGCAGCAGCTGCTTATAGTATGTCAAAATGTACTTTTTGGGCATG
This sequence comes from Merops nubicus, assembly GCF_000691845.1. NCBI lineage: Eukaryota > Metazoa > Chordata > Aves > Coraciiformes > Meropidae > Merops > Merops nubicus. The sequence goes on along the minus strand of NW_008614270.1, from coordinate 34,502 downwards.
GACAGCAGTGCTTTTGTATTTCATTGGCTTGGAATCTGTATTTTAGTAAATAGCACAATAAAAGGAATGAGTGTAAGTAATATGTATAAAGTTTTGAATACTAGTAATGTCATACTGCAGAACCAAAAAAATCACTTTTTGTGATTGAAAACATTGAGATATTTAAAAGTATTCAAATTACTTTTCTTTTCCTTGCTTTTTTTTTTTTATTTAAATTTTACAACCTTATGAAATAATCAAAGGATTTTGAATATTTTAAAGGATATATTCATCTTGACATGCCTGACCAGAAGACCATCCCTTCAGAGTTTTGTTCTTCTGCTCTTACCTTTTTACATTTCATATTAACATTTATTCATAGCTTTGATCCTCCTGCCACTGATTCTGTAGTGATACTCAGGCTTTTCTTTTTACATTGTTGCTAGAAGTTGTTCATAAGTAACTCAAACAGTGGGAAGTGCTCTTTCATGTCTTCAGTGGTTTGACTTCCCTGGCTAACTTTTAGTGAGGCACTGATATTTTTTGAAGAGCTGCAAGTCTGCCTGGCAGGAAGGGGTCATTGTTGGACAGAAGAAGGTATTTCTGACCCAGATCAGATTTATCTATTCTTCTATATTTTCTTTTTCAAAATAACTAAATATGACTAGACCTCACTGTGAAATAATCTTTTGCCAAAGAACATTTTAAAATAGCTAAAGCTTCTTTAAAGTTACACAAGCATCTAAACATTATCTTATTGCTGCACAAAATTTCAGGCTAGCTTATAAGCATACAAATTAAAGGAGAAAAATGGAATTCTTTTACACTTGAGAGCTGCTCATAAAGAAAATCACCTTGTCTTACATCTTACAGCTTCTCAAAGTGAACAACTCAGCATATTTAAAGAATTGTAGAAAATAGAGTTAAAGACCTATAAGGTCATCACCCTGCAAATGTAGACTTGTCCCCCCACGATACATATGTCATCTCTATAAATCCCTGAAAATAGGGCTTTATAAGGAAGCTGCTGACAGACGGTGTTGCTATAATAAACATGTGCTTATGAAAGCATTCATGAGATGCTTCAGTGTGTTTAACTTACCAATAATGTTACTTTATCAACTCAGACCTGTAGTGTAGTGGGCGGGGATTATCACTAAGTTCTGTGAATGTTTCTGTAAAATTTGAGTCTGAGCTGAATTTCTTTCATTTCTTCTGAAATTTTTTCATTCATCTGAAATACTTTACAAAAAAAGTAGGTGTATAGTCTTCAAAAATTATATTTCTGAAGTTGACTTAAAGCAGTTGATATACATAATACTTAAAATACGTTAATTTGTTAACTGTTAATAATTGATACGTAATAAATAATTGATTAATGCATAAAAGCCTGGAAGAACACAGACAGGTCCCTGCCTCTTTGACCTCCAAACAAGCCACATATGATCCAGAAGGAGTCCAGAAATCGTATATATGCTGTGCCTGACCAAATACTCTCTAAAGAAAAGTGTTTATCTGTTAGGAGCCAGACTGGAAGCTTATTGTTACACTAGTAAACCATCTACGCTGTGTAACTGTTTATCTGTTAGCATACTCCCTGGCATGATTTAAGACCATACCAATGTGCAAACAATGCCTAGCATCATTTAGAGGATAACATGTCAGAGAGACCATTCCCAGCAGGCAATAAAGCCATAATTTTCTGAGACACAGGAGGGAAACAGAGTTTAGCTTGAGGGATACAAGCTGTCTGTGCTCATTGGCCTCAGGGCTAGACAAAATTCCCATGGCTATTTTATTTACCTGTATTTGCTATTTATATAGTAAAAAAATCCTTACATTTGGACAGCTTGGACTGTTAATAGAGAAGTTCAGGGCTGCATGTGTCCATCAGTGAGGCCACACATGGAGTACTCTGTCCAGCTGGGCTCCCCAGTACAAAAGGGCTGTGGTGTTACTGGAGAAGTCCCTCAAAGAGCCTCTAAGATGATTAAGGGACTGGAGTGTCTCTCCTGTGAGGGAAGGCTGAAAAAGCAAGGACTGTTCAGTCTACAAACAAGAAGGCTCAGGGGTATAAATGCCTGAAGGGAGGGTGCAAAGAGGACAGTCGGGTTCTTTGCAGTGGTGCCCAGTGACAGGACCAGAGGCAGTGGGCACAAACTGAAACACAGGAGGCTCTGTCTGAAAATCAGGAAACAGTTTTTCACTGTGAAGCTACTGAGCACTGGCACAGGTTTCCCAGGGAGGTTGTGGAGTCTTTGTCCCTGGAGACATTCAAAAGCCTTCTGGGCATGGTCCTGGGCAACCTGTTCTAGGTGACCCTGTTTGAGCTAGGGGAGTTGGACCAGATGACCTCCAGAGGCATCTTCCAACTTCAGCCATTCCATGTTTCTGTAATTCTGTGACTCCCATGACTCCAGAAAATTGAAAATTCACACAAGGCAGAAATCCTGAAAAGTTAATGCATAGACTTCCACTGTAATATCAGTGCAATTTTTACTTTCATCTTAAAGATAACCTTTTCTTACAAATGTTAACACAGGTTTTCGGATGTCCACATTAGGCCAGAGTTCTATGCTATATAAAAAGCAGAATTTTACCACATAACTACAGGTGTTTGACCCTTTGTCAAGTGTTGGGCCTGGGCTGGCCACTAGATGAATTACAGACACTCTCTATTAACCCCTTTCTCTCTATGACTGTTTCTTGCTATAGGTAGCTACAGTAGGTTCACGGGCTCATGCACAAAAACTCTTGTATTCTTACAGTTTTCTCTATTGCTTACCTGGCAGTGACATGGGAGAATTTTCAGCCCTTAATAAGGAGTATTAAAGTAGCAGAAACCCAGCTAGTGCTGCATGTTCTTCAGCTTGACTCAAGACTTACACAGGGAACAGTATGGTAGATATGTACACCATGCTAGAATGGCACTATCTTTTCCTCTCAGAATCCATTTGGAAGTCTATTTGTGAAAGGTGAAGAGTCAGTAAAGTTAAAAATACACTTATAATGCTGGAGATAATATACTTTGCTCATAACCTCCAGCACCATGAATAATTTAGCTCTTTTTCCAGCCACTTACAGAATGTGCCAGGCAAAATGACTGCCTCTACTCAGATAGGCACATACTGGCACTTCAGATGCAGGATACTAGCACCTCAAAATCAAGCAGGTTTTTCCATTGGTGAAAAGGAATTGTCTGGATACATGGACCCCTTTTTAATATGTATATAAACGTTGTAGTTAATATTCTATTGCAACAGTTTCAGAGTCATTCACAATCTTCAATTAATATATCTACTCAACATATGCTTGAGATCAGGATGTACTACATCTCCATTTTTTGTTGATGGGAACAAAGCAAGACCAGTTAAGCAGGAAATTTACCTCTGGTCATCTGAATTAGTGCTTACCCACTGTCCTTCTTAATGTTCATACCTCTCGATATGACAGCACAGAAAATCTCTGGTATGGTAAAAATATAACTACAGGGCCTCTGAAGAGACTATACACTGGAAGATGATGAAACAGTGAAGAGGAATGGTTTGGTTTGTGGAGTGGAGATTGGCAGTCAGCTTACACCTTTCAAGGGCACGCTGCCCTACACAATTCATGTGTAAGAGCTTGAGTTAAAGCAGTTAAGAGGATGATGCACTTCAGCCATGCCACAAATGTACAGCCTGTACTTTTGCTAGTTTATCTTACCTTGTGCACTATGGAATACAGGTTGCTTTTAAAACTAGAGATGATAATTAGATCTCTTTGAATAATGGAACCATTGAGTCATGAATAATTTATCCAGCATTTGGTACAAATCAGTCATCAAATGAATTCAACAAATACAGTTTGACCATCTTATACAAAAGGTTGACTAATATTAAAAATTATTCACTGAACAAATTAAGGGATAAAAATGCCAAAATCCATGAAATAAACCCCTGGGGAATGATTTGGTTAGCTCTAATAATAATACTTAAAGAAGCTAATTAGGGTTATTCTTACTGAAGCACTGCAAGTGGAAAATGCAAAATGATAAATAGGTATGCTTTGCCTTCTGGAATTGTGATGTAGAGGATCAAGCAATAACTTGATGAACAGAAAAAGAAACATCACAGTTTATATATCAGTTTTTGTTCTGGCTTTCTTGAATTGCTCTAGAGTGTTTGCAGGACCTGCAGCTTTGCCTTAAGAAAATGCTTTCAGTCAAGCATGGTGCTTCAGGACAGCTACCAGTCGTCCTTGTGGCTAAGAAGGAATATTTTGCCCAAAGACACACAGTTTGTCAAATATGTTCTTGAGAAAGAGATTACAGCAAAATCAGTCTTCCAAGACTGTCTGTTTTGTTGTGGATAGAGATGAAGTAAAGTCATAAGGTTGAATAAGGTCTAGTGCCAGGGAATATCCTTCTTCAGTTCCTTCTGGATATTTCTTGGTCACATACTGATCCCCATTTTTTTAGTTATTAGGGATTAAGTTCCTTGCTTCAATTCCAGATTAGATTCTCAGAATTTGGATTTTTTTTCCCCTCTGTGTGATAGGCATGGTTTGGGTTTTCGAACCATTTTAACAAATCAATTACTGCTGTAGGAGAAGTTACTGGACCTTCTTGAAGTCTATGCTCTCTTTCTACCTTTGTCAAATTTTCATTTTCTGAAAACTGAACTCCTTTGGTCTAACTAGTGTATTTTAACCTCTTTTAAGAGTATCTGTTGGTAGCTTAATGAGCTGTTATATATAGAAAGGCAGATTAGATGATGTTCTAATGACCAAAATTTAGTCTGTATAATATTAAGAAGTATTCTCCCCATTACTTATTATCTTCATTTGATCTTAGAGCAGAAAATGGTCTGCCTAATTGTTTTACCTTAAACTGTTTACTTGAGCTAGTACTTAATTGATTTGGAATAGTGGTTTCTGAGATATGTTTTCATAAAAGAAAGATGTCTCCAAAATATTCTAAAGTATTATTCTGCATACTTGAAACTTTATAAGTAGATCAGACATTACACAATTCCACTGACTGAATATACTGTCAATTTAGGTTTAGCATCACCATAAGAGACTGTAAACTGAATCTTGTGGCACAAAGAAATGAAAGAAAAAGACATACCACATGTGTGTATTTTGGCTGCCACAATCTAGCTAGCTGGGCTGTGTAATTGATACTTTGAGACGGACCAAACTTCAGACTTAGTCTTTCACATTTATTTCATTTCTTGGCTTTCAAGAGTATGTTGGTAAGCTATTATTTGTTCTTTCTGCCACAACAGTTTAATATATAAGACAATATCTATTTTCTGGTTTGGTCTTTAATGCTTTCTAAATAGAAAGGGACTGTCATGATTAATTAGCATGATTTCCTGCGTGTCCTCTTCTTGAACTAGCATCTCTCTCATAGGAAGATATCTAGTCTTCACCATAAAAAGTAATGCCATGGAGAATGCATTCTCCAAGACTTTTTTTCTTTGAATTTTCAATTCTCATGATCTTGCAGATTTCATTCAGCACACCTCAGTGGGTTGGATCTACTGAGAAATTTCAAGCTCTGCTTTGATGCTTTGATTTTATTTTTTTAAATTCTTTTGTTCATTTGGATAAACAGGGTGAAATCTTTCCTGAGAATCAGGAATTCAACTATTTGTACTATGATTGGATGTAAGTGACTGCAGAACCAAGAATACTATTTGGGATTAGGAGCCCACAGGCCTACCTCAGATGGTATCTGAGAAAAACAGAGTCACTGAACTGTCTCAAATGAGTTAATTTCATATTCATATTTTCTTGAAGCCTATCAGATTTGGTACGCTACAAGCAAGAAGACTAAGAAGCAAGGCCCCCAGCATTAGGAACACCCTGCATCACCCTTTATATGAACAACTGCATCTGAAAGGCATAGCTGAAGACTTAGCTACCCTTAATCCATTCTACAGACGATAGGCACCTAATTTAGAAGAAAAAAAAAAAAAAAAGAAAGCCAAACAAACAAACAAAAAAACACAAACTAAACCAAAGAAACCAATCACCCATTCCCCCCCCCAAAAAAAAACCAGAACCAAACAGGAAACGAAAGACCTGAATCAAAGCTAGTGTAGAAAATGACAGTGAGATTAAACCAGTTTGGTATGGAAGAACAATTGAGTTTTCATATCTTATTAAATCTTTATGAAATTAATATCAGAAGCCCATATGACCATTTTTAATGAATAAGATCTTACCACAGAGTATTAGAAATGGATTTTACGTACATGGAGAAAATACTTGAATATAAAGGTTTATTTCTATTTTCTGCTCTGTTATGCATGTATTCTAAGTAATAGGATATACTATTACTAGTATAATCAGAATCAGAAAAGAATTAAAACTTAGTGAAGGATATGCTGAAAAAATACTGGTAATATATCACTGACTCACTACACACTGGAATAATCCTTTTGCCTAAAGTGAGACTTCCTCTAAATGGCTTTTGGACAATCCATTTCAGAAGAGGAATATACTACAGTCTTAAATAATGAGGAAGATGAAAGCCTGTCAAGACATTTTGTTTCTGAAGGTTATCTCTGATATTATCAGAAAATCTCTACTACCTCAGCCACCTATGCAGCATACTTTTCAAACCTGGATGTTGAAATTCAACATTTAGTTGCTTTGATAAAAATAAGGTACTAATTTGTGCCAATTTGAGTGATATAACACCTAAATCAAATATTCTTTTGTGCAAACTGGGCTGCTTTTCTATCAGAAAGAGGAAGCTGGGAAACTGAAAAACCTCTTAACTCTTGAGAGTTAGGAAGGAAAAAATCTGCATATGAATTATCACACTAGTGTCAAGATATTAGCACTTATAAAGGAGTATGGGAACTTACGCAGGTGAATCTTTGCATATCAAACTGATAATATAACCGTAAAAATTCATTTATGTTGCTTCTAGTTCATACTATAATTTGTTTCCTCCTTTTCCACAGCAGCATTATTCACAATTTTGCAAGTGCTTGGCTAAAATATAATTTGATAAAAAGAACTCTGAGGTGAATAATGATTTGCTCAGCTGCAGCTCATTAGAGATGATTTTGTTTTTCCAAATTATATTACAAGGGCAGCATATCAGCTTGTCCATGTAGTCCTCACTGAAATGACTTCTGTACTCTGGGGAATGAAAGGCTTCCTCATAAAAAATTTACTGCTCCTTTTTTGCTAGTTTAGTGCTTAATTTCTTTTTTTTTATAGCTGCAGAGCAGTGCGACCAGACTGGTTTTTAGATTTGAATGTACAGGCCTCAATAACATAATTTTTGTTTTTCCTTGTTCTATCCTTATATTACAATACACCATCGCTTCTTCTTCACCTTCACAACCTTTGCTAGGCAGGGGATTTATATCAATAAATGATCTACTCTTCTTGCCTTGCCTCCCTTGTAAGCCCAGAATCTGCAGGAGTCAGCTCTGTTTTGCCACCTCCGTATCTTTCATCAGAAGACAACTGATCAAGACATTGTGGCATGCAACAGTTTTCCGCTGCTTTACTAACATTTTCCCATTCTGCATGGGAGAAGATTAAAGCTTCAGTAAAAAGCTAATACCTTCAATACTACCATTTGATAGTGAGGGCACTCATTTGGCGGTCAGAAAGCTCTGTCTGCCCTACCCTGCCAAACTCTGCATGGACTGAAATGTTGGGAGTTTGAGAACTTTTAACACCATGTAATAAAGTTAGAATGAATTTATCAGTCTTCTAACATATGTGTTTCACTATGTGTAAATAAATATGGACTTTGCCAAAGAAAGGAAATGAGCTGGTACTTCAGCCACTCATATGAAATACATAGGCTAGAAACCAACTACTCCAGCCAAAGTGAATGGCTGCTTTTTTTATGACTCATAGTGTTACAACAGGCACCAGAAATTAACAACTTAGGATCAGGAAAGAGAAATCTGTTTAAAGATACTCTGGTACCTTCTCCCTTCATGAAGTTGTAGTGCCTGATCTCACCGAGACACACATACATCTCAATCTATAGAGATGCTATACAGTAGGAGAAAACATTTACCTGCTATTCTGCTTGAGCACCTGACAACATAATTCAGCTAGGTAAGTGTCCTGGTTTCTCTGGGACAGAGTCACAGGCCTGACATGGTCTGCAGGCTCATAGGAGTTTGGAGTCAGTGAGGGCAGTTGACCCAGAGTTGGCTATAGGTGTATCCCATGCCATAAATGTCATGCTTGTTATAAAGGGGAAAGTTTGCTAGATGGCAGGTGTCCTGCTTGGGCTCCTCCTGCCCCTGCTCCTCTTCCTGCTCACTGCCTTCCTGTTTTCTGTGATCACTGTACATTTGCTGGGCTGAGTGTAACTTTGTTTACTTTATACTGACATTGGAATTAGCTTGGCTGGTTTAATTTTTTTAATTTCAACCCATGAATCTCCTCTCCTTTTTCTGATCCCTCTTCTTGGCTGAGGAGAGCTCATCATGTGATGTCTTCTAATTTAGCCCCAGATACAGGCTAAATGTAGACAATAAATTGCTTTTCTTCCTTTCTGCTTTTGAATATCTGCTTTTTGATAGCAAATCAATCCCACTTGTTAAATTCAAAACCAAGTGCCCTCTATCATCTCAGCATCCATAATCATCTTTCCATGTCTGGTTTACCAGAGTAACCTGTGTGTTTAATGAAACGGGCTCCTCTGTTTTCTGCTGCTGCTCTGTCTGCTGCAGCAGTGAGCAGCTGAGCGTTCCCCAGTCACATTGATATTCCAAACCAACAAGCACTGCAGCCAACAGGTGAACTCCACTAGGGTAGGGCCAGAGGGAAAATAAGAGATGAAGACCATTTAGGAACTTAATAAAGAAAGAGTTAATCTAGTTTTCCCTTAAAGTTTACCAGAACTGCAGGAAGCTTTACTCCAACACAGCTGCAAAAATGACTGCAAGAATTTGGCTAGACAGCTAGAGGCAAATAAGTGTTCATAGACTCTTACATTTACAGTCATTCCCCTGCTTTTTCTGTCCACTACTTCATTTGCTGCATTCCCATACCATGTTTAAGCTCAGATTTGTTAAGTTTGTGAGGCATAAAAGATTTTTATCTTGCCCATTTAATGGAATACTCCCACACAGAAATCAGGGCTAATTTCCTTGAAGAAGCTATTCTGGTTTGTCCTGCTGACAGAAGTGAGTGTCATTGGAATGACTGTATACAAACATAAAATCAAATCAATATAGAAATCGGTTAAAATGAAATAAGCATATAAATTGAAGCAGTTAAGCAAAGTTTTATGTTTTAGGGACACATGCTTACCAGGATGACCATGTAATATAAAAAAAGAAAACTAACTCATTTGTAGTATGTCCCTTTTTGACCCTCAGCTTCAGCCATTCAGTCAGTATGGAGAGCCAGCAGACTTTACCTCAAGCAATGTTATGTCTGTCATAGAATGGAAACAACCCTCTCAGAGCGTCATTCTCTTTTACCTCTCAACTCTTGCTCTTGTCATGTTGCATTATACATAGATAACACAAATCTCAAAGGCATGGCCTCTGGTTAAAAAAGGAAACAACAATAACAATAAGATCTCACACAGCATGCCAATGTGAGCAGGATTTAATCGCAGATAGTTGAAGTGTTCAACATCAGTACTTGAAAAATAAGAGATCCTGGTCAATAAACACAGTGATAAGTATAAAAGGAAAAAAAAAAATCCCAAAAGAAGTGATCTGTTTAATGATTATTCATTTCTCCTCCCTGGAGCCATTTGTTACTCTACTGAAGAGCAGTCTTCTCCATTCAAAATATCTGTTAAGATGCTTTGTTGAATCCGTGCAAAAATCAAAATACTAAAACTTCATAGTGAGTATTTTGCCTAAAAGAAATTTAGAAGTATGTTACAGTGGGATGACTGTTTGGATATAGTGAAACAATCCTCATTATTATTTTCATCACTGTAAATTTAGAATAAGTTCCTTTAAGTACAGTGTTGCAGTGATTTCAGCTGGGTGCACCAAGGCAGACTGAGGCAGACTATCTGCAGAAACTTGGTGAGGCAGATTGTACACTATGACAGTGGATAAATGCAGAAAGTTAGAAGTTCAGTTTCAGAGCACTCCTTAAACTTTATCATGTCTGGTTGGGGTAAATAATAGGAGTCCTTAGTCTGGGTTTCAGACTATTTGCATGGACCTGGTACAGAATTATAGAACTTGAAAGAAATTAATGAAATCATCCAGTCCAAACTTCTGTCCCATCAGAATCAGCTATACTTGAGTTATTCCAGCACTTTGTTTTTCTTTACTGTTATTAAGGCCTACAATATGGAAGACTGCATAGTCTCTTCAGGAAAACTATGGTACATCATTTCCTTTACAGTTGAAAAGCTTTCCTTAATATGTATCCTTAATCTTCCTTGACACAGTGTATTCCAATTACTTTTTCCCTCTTCTATTATAAGTAAAGATTATTTCCTTCATCTTTGCTGAAAAGGTTTATTTATTAGCATGTCGTCATGATCTAGCTTGAGAGTACTAATTTCACTGATGACAAAGTGGAAAATCATTTTGTGTTTCTTTAGCAATCTCCTTCATAAAATGCTGAATGTATAGAAAAGGACAAAACCTCTTATATGACATTAGGTTACCAATAGTCAGATGCAGACCTGAAGACACATAGCTGTAT
>NW_008614270.1:19619-23830 GCF_000691845.1 Merops nubicus | reverse complement strand
TCTTTCTTTTAAAAAATGGATGAAATAATATTCTTGAAAACAAGAATAAGATTTCAGGTATTCTGGGTTGTTCTCCAGAGGAACTAACAATCTCAAGAGCTTTTAGATTTCTAATATGGTTGTGTCATTCAAGTGGCTATTGCAGGTGATGTGAACATTCCTTCCTGTTCTGCGTCTTATGAGCATTATGAAAAGTATTTTGAAATATATTAGTGCTGAGTTGTGGAGGTGCAAAGTAAAGTGGTTTGCAGATTACGAGTGATTTTAAGATATATTTTTATTTCAAACTGTCTTTCTTCATTTCGATAGGCTTCCTAATTCAGGTTATTGTAGTACCCACTATGATAAAAGGTATTAATTATATCATTATTAATACCTAGCCATGAATCCAACATCATCTTAAAAACTAATGAAAAAAGGATGACATTGTAGTTACTCTTCAAATTAATCATTCTTTTCAGTCTTTTATAGATTTCTTGAGGGTTCATTGTTTTCTGTCCCTTTAAACCATGTTTAAGCTATTAAATTTGAAGTAATTATTATGCAATAATAAATTTGCACTCCATTGTCAGAGGCCTAGGAGCTCTAACTTTGTAAAGAGTCATTTTTATTATACTTTCTGATAAATTGAGGTACAAAGGCAGTTGGACCCTGAGTCAAAGTCCAGTTAAACATTTCAGTAATTTTTCTACTATGCAGCCATGTAGCACAGCCGAATAGAGGTTGAGCTGACAACTGAAGTATCACTTTAACAGCTGTTTCATTTCACTGTCTTTCAGCTCATAAATTTTATTTTTAATGAGCTTGCCTGTAAGTCCACTAAAAAATGACCTTCACAGAGAACTACAAGGACCTACAGTAGTGACCAAAATAGCTTTCTTGGACAATGCATAGTATCACAGTGACCATAGCATAGGCAATAAGCAAAATGGTGAGAGAGACGTTATACTAAATACTGATAAGAATATTCTGTATTTCCACACTGCAAGATTCTTATGGTAGCTGTGTAAGTAATGTACTACCTTCAACTCATACTAATCTGGACATCTACTTTGGCTTTAATAGTGTTCTACCAGTTTACATCAACTGAGCAAATGGCCTGTGATTTTAAAGTTGTCTGTGGGAGCTGTAGGCTATCTTACAACATTAAAATATGTTATGTAATAAACTGATACTAAAGAGGCCACTAATTCTTACCATGCCCTTTGTGTTGCTCATTGATCTGTAGTCAAAACTTTCTTCTAATTAGTTTTCACCTGCTTTCATTACCTAAACGCATTGCAGCTTTCTGGTTTGTTATGCTACTTCTGAGGGTATGCTGCTAGTCTAACTCAATGTGTTTTGGGACTGTAGGGCTAGCTAAGGATCAAGGAAAGGAACTTCTGGGTGGGAAGCTGACAAGGCAAAGAAAAGGGGCTTACGAAGCCGTGTATGAGTGGTGTGGCCCAAGGGAGGAATGGCACTTCTGCTGGGAAGCTGAGCTTTCTGGGTATGACATTCTTAAAAAAACAGTTCCAAATTGAGTTGTAATTTTAAAAGCCAGTAATTATGAGGCACTTTAAACCACCTGCACCACAACCCTGACAGCTTCTGAAGTACATGTAATAATTTAGTCCTGTGACATTGTGGGTACTTGCTAGGTTCGTTTTATCACTGTGTCCAAAAGTAATCAAAATGTCTTGCTGAAAGCACTAAGGGGTACACTACAGCTTCCACTTCTGCTCCTAGAAATCTGTAAAATTTTTCACTGAAAATAGAGATTCACTGACTCAAAAGCCTAAAAAAAGTCATTTTAATTTACTATTTGCATACCAAAAGCAGCTGAGACCAAGACTTCTGTGTGCTATGCATGGTCCAAAATCATAGAATCATAGAATCACAGAATGGCTTAGGTTGGAAGAGACCCTAGAGATCATCTAAGGCAACCTCCCTGCTACGGGCAGGGCCACCTCTCAACTAGACTAGGTTGCTCAAGGCCTCATCCAACCTGGCCTTGAACACCTCCAGGGAGGGGGCATCCACAACCTCTCTGGGCAATCTGTTCCAGAGTCTTGCCACCTCCATACTGAAGGATTTCTTCCTCAAATCTAGTCTAAACCTACTCTCCTTCAGCTTAAAACCATTTCCCCTTGTCCTGTCGCTGGACACTCTTGTGAAAGTCCCTCTCCAGCCTTCCTGCAGGTTCCCTTCAGATACTGGAAGGCAGTTATAAGGTCCCCCTGAAGTCTTTTTCTCCAGGCTGAACAATCCCAGTGCCCTCAGCCTATCCTCATAGCAGAGATGCTCCAGCCCCTGGATCATCTTTGTGGCCTTCCTCTGTACTTGTTCCAACAGATCCATGTCCCTTTTATGGTGGAGACACCAGAACTGGAATCACCTCTCTTGACCTGCTGGCTACTCTCCAGGCTGCATGAGCACACTGCCAGCTCATGTTGAGCTTCTTGTCAGTCCACGTCCCGAAGTCCTCTTCAGGGCTGCTTTCAACCAGCTCTGTAGCCAGCTTGTAATTGTGCCCCAGATTGGTCTGACCCAGGTGCAGGACCTTGCACTTTGACTTGTTGAACCCCACGCAGTTTGCATTGGCCTATTTCTCCAGCTTGTCAAGGTCCCTGTGGATGGCCTCCCTTCCCTCAAGTGAGTCCACCGCACCACACAGCTTCGTGTCATCAGCAGACTTGCTGAGGGTGCACTTAATGCCACCGTCAATGTCAAATTGCTGACAAAAACGTTAAACAGCGCGGACCCAGAACAGACTCCTGAGGAGCTTCACTTGTCACTGGTCTCCATCTGGACTTCAAGCCATTGATCACAACTCTTTGAGTGCAAACTTCTAGCCAGTTCCTTATCCACCGAGTGGCTCATCCATCGAGTCCATGTCTCTCCATCTTAGAGATAAGGATCTCATGCATGACAGTGTCAAATCAAGAAGTTGGCTCCACCCATATTTAGAACATGAGTTTAAATTCTAGCAGGAGCATGGAAAAACATGTGGGGGATGAACATACGGATGGAGAAAAAAGAGGCGAGACAATGCAATAGAAACCAACATGCTAAATCATTTGACCCCATTCCTACCATTGTTTTATACAAGCATAGAAGCACAGTAGAGTTTTTATGAGGACTGATCACTTTTTTTACTAGAATTAAAAGAATCTCTTTGTTCTCTCTTAAACTCTGCCTTCAAGGTGTGTGAGGCCTTTCCCACTGTACATCCTGAGGCACATGTTAGATTTGGGAGTTCAGCTTTATGGACTGCCTTTTATGTTGTATGTTTTTTGGGCTTGACTAAACACACAATGAATATTTTTAATCCTCAAAATCTGGATATATGCTCTGGGGTCAATGAACAGAAAAGGTTCTACTGATGCTCTTTTAATCTGCTTCCCGGACACAGCATGTGAGCAAATGAGGCAAATGGCAACATTTCAGGGGAAAAATCAAGTTCTTATTTGCTTTTGCTTGTTCCCAAGAAAGTCATTCATAATGTGTTGTATACAATATCAGATCCCTGAGTTTATTTAAAAGAATTTTCTGTTATTCTCACACCTTTTTCTTCTCTGTTATTTTCCTACAAGATTACTTTCAAAGCCTGCTTCTAAAATGAATAGAAACTACACAAACGGATTTCTGCAAGCAAGCTTCTTGCCTAATTACTTATTACAGTATTCTGAAGACTGAGGGAGGTATTTCTGCTGAAGTATTTGTTTAAAAAAAAAAATAAAATTAACTGCCTCAATTCTCCTCACTGAAATTTTTTTTGTACAATTTGTACAATTTGATTGTACAATTATGCTTATACCTCTCTACTCATGGTACAGAGTAGATTCTTCCCCTGTCCCAAGTCTGAAGTATTTCTAGGGTTTGGCCAAGCCTGTTGTTGTCCATAACAATCCTCAGCTTCTACAAAGACGACTTAAGGCCACACAGGTAACTTGAAGTAGCCACTTTACCCAGTCCCAGCTGTATTACATTTATCTAGTTTATTTCAAGACCAGTTGCAAAGGTAATCAAAGTATGATCCAACAGCATGAAAAAAATGTGCATAGATCATGTATGTCAGAGGATGATTGCTTTTTAAAATTTGTTTTCATGCAAGTTATTTTAAACCTTTCAATCACTCTACTATTTTTACTACATGTTCTATCCTTATTTTGGTGGTGGGATTATTTATTTTTTTTTTAAATGAAGCCCCACATATCCACAAAAAGTGG
>NW_008614270.1:0-19577 GCF_000691845.1 Merops nubicus | reverse complement strand
TTCACCACTTAATTATGTTAAATTAGTAACAAGGCCAAGTTATAAAGCAATTGAGGATGCATTTACAGAAATGCTGTCAGCATTTTGGCTGCCAGTTCAAAGATTTTTCTCTTCAGCCTTCCTGCTTAGAATGAGGTCTATATCAGCTCATTTATCTTTACTTTAATATAACTTCAATCTAAAAGAACTTGGGTTTGTATACAGAGACTCATATGCATATTTAAAAATAGGTTCTATAAACCATGCACTCTTTTTCAGCCTTGGCTGGCCTTCTGACATCTTTGTGATACACTGTGCATCTTCCTGAGATGCTGAGTCAGCTTTAAGAATTAAACAGATCCACAAATTCAGCTCCTTATCAGAAGGATTCTTCTATCAGTGTCTGCATTTTGACTTACCTTTATCAGTGGCCCCGTACAGATCTGCTGGAAGAGTTACCGCTACGTTACGCTCTCTTGGTTGATGCACAGGAGCAATTAATAATTTAATTTGCATTTCTTGAAAAAACAATCAAGATTGTTCCAATTTAGCACCTTTGTGTTGTTAGCACTATGGAAGAGAGCACCATAATCAGCTTCCACCTAAACCATCACACTTTATTGATTAGCCAAGCTTGGGTGGCAAAGATTAAAGGTGTGCTTCCCTATAATAAACTAGTTTATAACAAGGACTGCCTTAGCATTTACTCTTTGCAGAGCTCTTTATTGATTAATGAGTGGAAACTGTGGCTGTAGAACTGTTCCTCTGAGGAAGACCAGTTTATTGCTACATCATGGCAGATAAAAAGCACAGACCAGCCCAAGGAGTCTCTTTGAGAGCATGGATGTTAAGAAATTATTGGTGTCCAAAGAGAAGAAAATGTGTGAAGTATTACACTTTCAGAACCTTTCAGTATAAAATCCATGATTCTCTGACAAACATAATAGTTCTGTCATCATAGACTACTATTTTGCCTTTTCTTTTAACAGGATGAACTTTGTTATAATAGCTTTATTATTTCTTACTAAAATGGCTTTAATATTTTTGGCTGTGTTTAGAATGTATCTTGCTTTTTTCTCAGTAAAGTAGGTTCTGATACTTATTTTGTTCTTCTAATGCAGATTAAAGAGCATCTCGCCAAGGGACAGAGGATGTTGGCTGGTGATGGCATGTCCCAAGTAACCAAGACACTATTGGATTTAACTCAGAGGAAGAACTTTTATGCAGGAGACCTTCTTATTTCTGTGGAAATTCTCAGGAATGTTACAGACACATTTAAAAGAGCAAGTTATATCCCTGCATCTGATGGGGTGCAGGTAAGAGAAATATTGTAAGGTAATTTTTTGGTTGATGCAGTTTATGTCAGCATACTTCATGTCTCCTATTTTACCCACTGAGGAAACTAAATCTTCTGAATGATAGACATAAACATTGTTCACAAAAAACTTAAGATACAACTCTAAAATAGGAAAAAGAGTCAGCCACATTTAATGAGAAAAATATCCAAAACAATGGATAAAGTGAAAAATGCAAATCCGTTTCTTTGTAATATTTACAGTATATTTCTCTTTCATGGTTTGGTTTGGTTGATAGGGATGTGTTGGTATTTTTTTTCAGGAAGCAATTCACTGATGTTGTTTGTTCTAGTTATTTCAGTTCAAACATCCACAGTGTTTAGTTGCACAATTCTAGCGTTACTTCTTGAGTTCAAATAAATAAAGCTCAGTCAAAGTGCACAGGATTGATGGGTATTACATTGGATATTAGTTTCCTATTTCCCATATTAGATTAACTCTTCTTGTGCAAGAAGCCAATTAAAATACTATCAGAAATAAATCCACTGTAATTATTTCTACATATTGGGCTGCACAGATCATTGTGTAATGTTCATTTAAAATAAGTATTTCACAGGACTTCCAGATCAAGATATTAGTTTCATGTGTGTCTGAGAACTTTAGACACTTTTCAAAGACTAGAAGAAAAAGACTGAAAAAGAATGCTAAGAAGGTAGATGTATATATTATTTATGAAAAAGAAAGTTTCATGATCATTCATAAATTAATAAAGAATCTGTTAATGGTCACACGTACATAGTTGTGTAAAGGTAAGCATACATTATAAATACACTTTGGAATATATGTATGCCTTTAACAGTCAGACAGCCCAATGTGACTTCTTCATGTTTCACAGGCACTACAGAAGTCAGTGGTAGAATCAACCTTGAGAAACTGCTTGGCACAAGTGATTTTGTTGATGAGTGCGACAGATCAGGTCATCTGCACTTTACATACATGAGAGAGGATTTGATTCTTTTCCCACTAGTGACTGTGACAAGGTTTCTGTTCCTTTCAGCAATGTAGAGCTGTTTCCAAAATATGTAGTAGTATTCTGGCACTCTTGGTAAAGTGATTAGTACTATTTTAGCAATTTTTGATTAATCATTTTGAAGTGAAGAAATAAGAAGGGAAAACCTGGAAAACCATGTTATGAAGGAAATAAGGAAGAATTTTAAAGCAATAAAAACAAATATTTGTATTTCAGGATTTAGATGCTTAAATTCTAAAAGGCCTTAGATATCAATGAAAAAAAAAGGCACTGAAACACACACAAAAAAAAGAAAAAAAAACCATTTTTTTTTTAATTTAAAACAAATTTAACAAATTTAAACAAATTTTTAACAAATTTTTTAAAGTTTAACAAATTGAAAGCTAAGGCAAAACCCAAAAATGAATGCATAGTGTTCAGGCAAGTATGTGAAGTCGGAATGAAGCATGTCTTGCACAGGGGATATATTAAGCCGTGTTCACGTTACTGACTTATGATGATATAAACTGAAATCCTGGCTCACCAACATCAGTTTAGAATTTTAATGTCAATTTCTGAAAAAACAGGATTTTCCCATATGTAAACATATGTCGTAGGCCACCTAATTTTTTTTTTTTGCTATCAGATAGTTTCATACTTTCTAGTCCATCATGAAAGTGAGAAAAAAAAATAAAATTAAACTGATTTGCAGACATATATCAACATTCTTCTTTCTGAGGAAGCTCTGTGTGATGTTCTAATTCCATTCTATTTTTTGCACTAGGTAAAGAGAGACTTTCTGATATGTTAGGGTTTTGTCTTAAAGAAATTGTCTTAAAGAAATGCAGAAAAGCATGAGTGATGTTTAAAATCCCTGAAAGTCATAACTGATCATTTTGCATGGTGTCGGAGAAGTAGTTTGTGAATTATGGGTATTTTTAAAGGTCCATACAAAACCAACACTTCCACCTCCTGAAAAACTGGGAAAGGAAAAGTATATACGTCTGAGTATGTTTATTTTTTATATGTTCCATCCATCTGGATAGTTCCTCTACTGTCTACAATCTCTGACTTATATCTAGTATTAAAATTCATGAATAGTGCAAAAGCTGTGATTCGGAGAATCCATAACAAAAAGAATGAACAGAAAAGTGCGATTGAATCTGAAAATTTCAAGGTAATTACTCAAAACAAAGATGCCACCACCTGATATGCTGCATTGAAAATGCAACATGTTTAGGTAGACAAATGCCAAGAGGAAAACTAAGCTTCTAAAGTATGCATGTCTACTTCTAAGTTATTTGTTATATGACTGGTTTTCTTTTTGCATATTTTAACCTTTTTTTTGCAACAATATTTGTGTATATAATGCATACACAGTGTCAGGAAGAAAAATAGCCATGTATGAGGCAGTTAAACAATATGGAAGGTATGCTGCATGAGTGACTGAAAGTACAGCAGTACAGTAGCAGAAACAGCAGATGACAAGAATCATGCAGTTCTTCTACAAGCAGAGGTCTTTCTGTTAACATGGGAATTATTTTAAAATACATTGTGTAGGTACACTGAGGCTTAAGATGGACACTATGCTATTACTTATGTAAGAAGGATGCTACCTGGAAGACAATTAAAATTTTAAATAAACATAACGTAAGCAATATTTGGGGAACTTTCCAGAAGTGGTCAAAGTGAATTATATAATCCCCTGATCCAGCGACCAACAGGATACAAGGTTTCTCCCCAAAGAAATTAGAGCAGTATAATCCCATTTATATTAGCCACAGGGACCATTGCTGTCAGTTAGGGATTAACAGGATTGCCCAGTGCTTTTTTTCTCCTGACCTTCCCCCTCCCACACGCACGCCTCCTATGTTGAAGTCCAAAAGTGGAGGTGACTTAAGGCTATCCATTAATTCCTCCTAGGGAAGAATTCCTCTCTAGCTGTTTAAAAGGATTTATGACAGCTTTATTCCTGCAGAGGGGTCAAAGAACTTGGACTGGAACAGAGAACAGCAGCCATTGTATTGCAGAAGAAAAAGACTGAAAGGAAGGAAATTAAATTAGGAAAACATAATTGTCCATTCCTGCCTGTAACTGGCATTATCCTCAGGAAAGCCTGGCCAAGAATAAAGGACTTCAAAATTTTACTCTGGCTGTCACACCATTTTCTATGGTGCCCAGTTCAGTAATACATAAACCATGAAAGGAAGGAGCTGATTCTACAAGGAGACCCAGTGTTTACTGCAGTAATACCATCAGATCACATCCATAATGCTTCTAAAATTTAGCCTTCATAGCTGTCAATCATTTCACCGAAGGGCTGCTTTCTTGCAGCATTAATGCAATGAACAAGAGAATAGTCAAAGTAGGTGAAATATTTTTTTAACCCCTATTGCCCTGCCGCATTTCTGGAGTATATCTCATATATATTCATTATTGAAGCAGCAAAGCTATTTAAATATCTCTCTGTTTAATTCACAAAGCACTGGTATTACTGACTGAAAAATCTTCATACATCCCAGCCTCCACTGCTACTGTAAATACAACATCAACCAGAGATAGAAGCAGAGGGGGAAAAAAGATCTCCAGAAGCAAGATACTTTTGTCACTAGGTTCATGTACATCATTTATGGTTTATTGGCAAGTACAAAATACATATTAAATCAGTTATTGCTCATCTTTTGTTTGTGGTGGTGTCTAGGATTATTTATAAAATTTTTCACATATAATTTCTATTTTTTATTGGTCATTATAAACCTTTTATGTAACTCAAATAAACCTAAGATGTAATGAGCACATTACATTATTAGCGAAACTACATCATTTATACCTCCTGAGTGATTTTCAGGAAATCTAAGCTACTCTTAAATAGATCTCATTACATGGACATGGGTACTTTTGCAATTAAGGCTTATACTGTTTCTGCAGGGGAATCAGTGACTGCAGTGTAATGCAAAGCTAGCTTTGCACCAGCTCCTTAGTATGATAAATTATCCCACGCTGAGCCCCGTGCTGCTGCAGCTACACTACTGCTGGCAACCTAACAACTTAAAGTTTGCTAAAAGTTCTTTCTACTGCATCTCCACGGCATTACACTGGAAGAGTTTTAAAAAGTGTTTTCATCAGGCAAAATCCCCCCAAGGCTGACTCTGCCTAATAGAGCGCTTTGCCAAAACCATAATGTCGTGGAGTAGATGTGGTTATAGTGCCATGAAACTGCTTTGGCCAGTACAGTTTATTTTACTTGAGGGACCAATAAATCCGCACATTTTTCCTAGCTGAAGTTGTATTTACACAATTACAATTTCCCAACCTGGTGAAACTGGCAAACCCTTTGTAATGAATACTAAACGTAACTGACAGTATGCTTTATTTTACTACTGGAGAGGTGAAAGTGATGAAGTGTATTCTTGGTATATAAGCAATGTAGAGCTACATTTTCCTCTTTTTATCTTCAGCTTGACTGAAAATTTCCCTTCTGTATAACAGCAAATTGGATCAAACCATGAGAACATTTTCTTTTATGTCCAGTCTTTAATCTCCATTATCCTATCCCAGTGCATACTTGCCATTTTCACAGGAGCTTGCTAAGCCATTTTACTTTCTTTTAAGTTTTGTGTTACTGAAGCTTATGGATATTTTGCTACTGACTTCACTGAGAGAATTATGTCCTTATTAATGTAAAGAGTTATTTTGCTCAAGTTAACCAAAGTGTCAAGCACCTCTACAGTAAATTTTCTAAGTTAATGCAATTTTTATCCATGTAATTTTTATGGTTAGCCCAACTTCCTAATTATGAGGCAAAGATGGATCCTCTTAAATGTCAATTAGTTAGTGTTAGGACTAGATTAAACTGGTAAAAATGTCTTTAATGTTAAAATAGTTTTAATGTAAAAATAGTTTCCACAAGTTTTATTTGATTTGGTATTCTACAGTGTTTTACTTCTGTGGCTGTGAGACGCCTAAAATGTCTGCAATATCTCATATTTTGAAATTTTCTAGCAAAACCATGGTATCCCCAGGTACACTAGTCTTGGAAGTTGTTTCTGCTCTCATATCAGTCACTGCGCAATTGAATGCTTTATACTTTCACTAAATAGTGAGTTAAAGTTAATTCTTACTTAAACTTTATTTAATCCCTATTTATCCCCCCAAAATGGCTAAAATGTAAGTGTGGTTGAGGGCATGACTATTAATCTGAGTTCCAATAGGGTCCTGTGGTTCATAATCTACCTAGAGGCTTTTTAGAAGTTGTGAGGATCTTAACTCTACTCTTCAGGTAAGATCAGTGGAAACTACATATAACTTTTATGAAGGAACCAACAAATTATAATTGACAGTTTGTAGTCAAAATTGACTTTCTGCAGAAAAAGTGATACAGACCTTAGAAGAACAGACTGGACGAATTCTTAACTTTCAAAGATGAAGAAGACAGGAATATGAATTGATAGAAAGCAGGCAAAATTGCAAAGGAAAGTTCTCCACAAACACTTGGAAGAAAGTGATTTTTCAAATGCCCTGACTTTTATTTTTTTTCCTTATAATTAAATGAATGGCAGAATTCCACAAATAAATTAACAGTCTAAGGTCAAATAAACAGAAAATAATTATTCCTTTTCTATTGAAATGACTAAAATGACAGAGGCAAATGTAACATTTTAAAAGATGCACCTGGTTTCACACAGCATTTATCAATGAAATACCATTGTTTGCCCTATTTATAGTCATTAAGGATTATTTTCATGTTTTGAATAGAAACTAGTGACCCTGAGCCTAGTGGTTTCTTATTGCACTTTGTTTATTTGAAAATATATAATTGTGGACTTTCTGGAATGAGAGCAACTTGAAAATAGTACACCATCACATTTAGAAGTTTAGCAATATTAAAGCAGTTCTTATTTTATTCAGAGCAGTAGAATGCATCCTGATTATATGGCCAGAAATGACCAATAAACCATAATATATATGTGCCCTTTTATCAGCCTAATATATTACTTTGTTTTCTCATATCTTCCATTCATATAAAATATACCACAGAACGGCATCTGTAATAGAGAAAGGAAAACTTTCTTAATGTTAGCTTAAGGATAGGACTGTTTATGTCACTGAAAGTAATTTTGTTTTTAACTGATTTTTCAGAACTTCTTTCAAATCATTAGTAACCTCTTAGATGAAGAAAACAAAGAGAAATGGGAAGATGCACAACAGGTAAGATTTGTAACTCATCAGTTTAAAAGAAAAGGTATGTGTAAAAGTTTGGAAGTTATGTGTATTACAGCATTCACGTGTTACTTCAGAAACTAAAGTGGAATGCATGGTTTCAAAAATCCAGTTAAAAATACACCCTGCTGTAGATGAAAGGAGATCCTAAGTGAGACAATATTAATGACAATATTAGACAAATTAATGAAAGAGAAGTCAGTATAGGACTGTTTGTGGGAAGATCCCATTTTTGCTTAAGGAAGTGCATTGGCAAAAACGTGCTAAAGGCTGGACAAGAATTCAAAAAGAATTACCACTATGTGAATATCTCTTTATATTCTTCCTTACACATCTGCTATTTGCCACTATCAAAGGCAAGAAAATGGTTTAGACAGATCTTATGTCTGCTCTCGTGTGGTCATTGCTACTGTGTTATGCAGATACATGAAATTTGTTCACTTTTAATGAGGTTCTAATTAAACTACTAGGTGTTTGAAGGTCTTTGAAGCTATTTAACTTCATTTTTGTAAGTTCATCTTTATAATATGACTAAGGAAGGGAAGAACAGGACTTTTTACCACCAATTCAAACTTTGCAGCAGACATGATGCTGCAGCTGACCCATTGTGATTTAGCCAGCAATCATATCTTTCTTCTGTTTTTCTGTTCCTCTGTCATCTATTTTGTAGCCAGCTACAAAAATAGACAATGTATGTCATTTTATTTAGTGGTACTGGATGGAAGCAGCAAAATCACATGCATGTGGGCAGTTTCCATAAACAGCATCAAGGTTAAGGAACCAATATTAAGCAACTATTTTAGCCTCACTAATGAAAAAACTTATGTCATTAGCCTTGTCTTCTTCTATCTCTACTCTGCCTGTTTGCCCATGCCGTGTCCACCATCTGTTCCACAAAAATCAGTGGATGACAGCACGTGAGGGGATATGGTCAGAACATGGACGTAAAAGAGGGAACAACAAATCTCCAGTTCTCTCATTGCTGCTGGTAGAAGAAGCAGTGTTGAAAAGAGGAGAGGAGACAAGTTATTTCTACTTTTCTGTAACTCCTGGTAATTCACTGTCTCGTAGACCAGCGTACAACAGTGGTAGGCAGGCAGGAACCCAAGCAAGCACCAAGATGAGCTGAATGCGTGAGTAGCAGGGCCATAGCTGCCCAGTGACCAAGCTAGGGAATTCACTAAATCTTAGATTCACGAGTTATGGCACCTGAAGAAACCATACCACTGATCTTGTAACTGTTCTCGGGCACTTACACAAGCCATCTCAAAGAAACTATTGAAGCAAGTAGCTCTTCATATCAGCTAGCAAGGGTGAGCTTGGACTCTTAAGTACTCCTGAGATTCATTCTTTCCTTCAGTACTGGAAAAAAAAAAAGGTTTCCTATACAATATATTCTTTTCTATCATATTTTGGATAAAAAAAAATTAAATGTTCATGGCTAAATAGAACTGGATTTTAAAACAGAAACATTATTTGAAATGACTACATCTTGGGCGAAGACATTTTTAGTTTTTATGTCAAAACAAGGTAATTGAATGCATTCAAATCATTATGTACTGTGAATGCAATCTATCATAAACGCTATAGACTCTTTAAAAAAGAGTAGAGGTGATTCTGTTTCTGGTTCATTCATTCAGCTGATTTTTTTTGGTAATGAAACATAGCAAAACAAGGGACAGTCTAATCAACTTTTTTTTTTTTTTTCCCATTTTGTAAGGTTTTCTTGAACTCCACAGCTACTGTTAGCATAGATCTAGCTTAGTTTAGCCAGTTTTCTGGATTCTTTCTTGCCAGCAAATTGGTAACTATCTATCAAGTATAGAGCTGCAATGCCTCAGCACATCCTTCTTCTAGATTAAATGCCAGCAGTTGGTACCATTAATTACAGGTAATATAGAATTCAGATAAGGAGCACTCACTTTAATACTTGCCTTTTGTTACAAGCTGAAGTAAAGCACTGCACACAGGGAATCACTTAAGTCCACAGTGCTTTAGTTTATAGTGCTGTTTCAAAACACAGGAGCTATTCTACATGTTCTTCATCATCATCTGCTGGCATCCTATTGATTAACCAGTACTTCAGATATGTAAAAATGAAGTATGCCACACTGTCACATTGACTGTTCAACAGCTTTTGCTGAAGATATTATTATAAAATTCTATCTGCAAGAATGAAGGTGAAAAAAACCTTTTCACTGAAATTTTTCCTTAGCACGCAGTCTGGGAGTGTGTGTGGTATGAACAAGATGGATGTAAAAAACTCACTTACCACCTCAATGACTCATTAGGAAAATGGAAGTTAAGTTTCCTTCACCTGAAGCAACATTTGCAACCTGTTAGGGTCATAAATGTTGTAATGAATTCTTCACAAAAATGGTACTGCTGCCCTACCTTTTGTAAAAAGATACACGTAGAAAACAAAGCACATTGTGATGTTCTCTATCCTGAACCAAGCAGCTGTGGATCTAGGCAGAAAAAGCAAGATGAAGATGGAGTGCAGTGTGCTGGAATGTATAGTCTCTATTGGCATTTTTTTTGGAGTCTGTAGTTCCAGTAGTAGAAAGAATGGGTTGAACGTTGCTCATAAAGTGAAATTCGGACATCTAACTGATACAAAGAAAAAACTATCGTGAACAGGTCACCCATTCTTTTCCTATTGCAAAATACTGTATTACTGAAAATTGTCTTGTTCATAACAGGCCTTGACATCCAAAAATGATTTAGCATGTATGTGATATCAGCAGAAATTTTAAGCTTATTAATAACGGGTTTGACCTTTAATGCAGTTTCGATGATGTGTCATTCTTGTTGAATATAACGATTTTTAATGGTTTTGTGACCATAGTAGCTTGCAGCTTTGGAAATAATTTATATTTCTTGGAAATGTTCTAGTCCTTAACATTTTGAAACTCATATTGAGAGGCTACATTAGTAATGCAAAGGCTACTGCAATTTGTTTTAGTTTACTGTGTACAGTTCTGTGCTTCCCAGTACAAGACATGGACGTAATGGAATGACCCCAGAGAAGAGCTGTGAAGATGTTTAGGGGACTGTCTGATAGGCAAGGAGAAGCTGTAAGAATTGATGCTATTTTGCCTGGGAAAGAGAAAGCTCAGTGGGGATCTTGTAAACATTAAAAATACTTCAGTATGGGGACTAAAGAAGAATGAGCCAGACTCTTCTTAGTGGTGTCCAGTGACAAGACAAGAAGCAAGGGGTAAAAATTAAAATACAGCAAATTACATTTAAATAGAAGAAAACTCTTTTCACTGTGAGAGTGACTGAATGCTAGAACGTGTTGTGCAGATAGGCTTTGAGTTCTCCATCCTGGGAGATGTTCAAAATCCAACTGGATGTGATCCTGGGCAACCTGCTAGAGCTGATCTTGCTCTGAGAAGGGGGTTGAACTACATGATTTCCAGAGACTCCTTCCAACCTCAGCTATTCTATGACTTTACTACTCCACATCAGTAATGAAAATGGTAATATCAATAACAATTTATGTTACTTAAATATTGATGAAAGCAACAATGTTTTATCATGCTGGAGTGGCCACTGTAATATTTGCATTCAGCTCTTTGTGTCAGTAGTTCTGAAGTTATTGAAGATATCTTCCAGAGGAAGGAAGATTGTTTTAATTAGACTTATACTGGAAAATGTAATACTTTAACTAGTAATTAAAGTAATAGCTGGTGATTTTTTTTTTTTTATTTTTTTATATAAGTGCAGTGACTTAACGCAATCATTCCACAGTTCCAGTGCGCAGCTGACGTCACATAGCTTTATGGGAAGTAGTGTCTGTATGCATGATGATGTAAAGACAAAATGGTTGGTTTACAGTGGCAGAAAATGCTCAATATTGAAACGTGGGAAGGACTCTTTGATTGTTAAGTCTCACATTTCATTTGATGGCCTTTAGATTTTATTTGAATTTGCTGCAGAAGAGGTATTGCTATTATAGTTAATGGCATTTCTGACCTTCCTTTGTTAGATCTATCCAGGCTCGGTGGAGTTAATGCAGGTGATTGAAGACTTTATACACATTGTTGGAATGGGAATGATGGACTTTCAGAATTCATACCTAATGACTGGAAATGTAGGTAAGAAATAGGAGTTTCTTCTATCACACTTGTGACCTATTGAAAAGCAGAAATTGCAAGTATGTACTATAGATATATAATCTTGCTGGTTCTATCACGATCCAGACTGGGCTGTTCCTTCTCCTCCAAATTATCTCTGTTGCTGGTTTATCTCCTCTCTGGTTTAACACACTCAGTATGCTTTAAAAGTTTGACTTCTCCATAATTGTATCTCAAGGTCTAAATACAAAGTTTAAGAGTCTAGATAAAAGTCAGAAAATTCTCACCAGAATACTATGAACTGTAGATATACGTTAGAGCATTTCCAGGATATAGAGCATTTCAAGTGGTAATTTAGAAGTGCACACTATTTAAGATAATAATGATATACTTAACAGCTTGAGAAATTTGAATTTTGTTGACATTATCTTTTCTAATATTTTATTCTCCCCAAATGTCTTTATACATATTATGTTGTGATAATAATCAGCATAGACAGGTAAGAAATAATAATGAAAAAAATCTACTGGTTGCCAAAATAATGTAAGCTTATGGTTTATTCCATTAGTTTTATCCATCATAGAATCATAGAGTGTTTGGGTTGGAAGGGACCTTCAGAGGTCATCTAGTCCAACCCCCGTGCTACAAGCAGGGACATCTCCAGCTAGATCAAGCTACTCAAAGCCTCATGAAGCCTGACATTGGATATCTCCAGGGATGGGGCCTCCACCACCTCTCTGGGCAACCCATTCCAGTGATCTATCACCTTCGTATTGAAGAACTTTTTCCTAACATCTAACCTAAATCTACCCTTTTCTAGCTCAAAGCCATTACCCCTTGTCCTATCACTACAAACCCTTGTGAATAGACCCTCCCCTGCCTTCTTGTAGGCCCCTTTCAGATACTGGAAGGTTGCTATAAGGTCTCCCCGGAGCCTCCTCTTCTCCAAGCTGAACAACCCCAACTCTCTCAGCCTGTCTTTGTGGGAGAGGTGCTCCAGACCTTTAATCATTTTTGTGGCTCTCCTCTGGACACGATCCAACAGGTCCATGTCCTTCTTGTGGTGGGGTCTCCAGAGCTGGACACAGGACTCCAGGTGAGGTGTCACCAGGGCAGAGTAGAGGGACAGGATCACCTCTCTCCATCTGCTGGCCACGCTACTTTTGATGCAGCCCAGAATTCGATTGACCTTCTGGGCTGCTGCTGCACATTGGTGGCTCATGTCCAGCTTCTCATTTACTGGTACCCCCAAGTCTTTTTCCAGTGGACTGCTCTCTAACATGTCCTCTCAACTATTGCCTGGTTCTGTGTGACAGTTTCAAAATTTTATTCAGATGTACTTTTCAAACTTTTGTTTTCAGCACTGCAGAGTTGCCAGGCAATATAATAAAATAATAACAAGTGTGAAATATAAAGATTCTTTTCAACTGAATTCCACTTACTAGTAGTCATAAATGCTTCTGTAATATTGTAGCATTTTAATAAATATTCAACCACACAAAAAAATAGTTCTAATAGCTATATTCTAAGCATTTCATCTTTGCTTAGTGTCTTCCTTATTCAATAATCTTTCTATAGCTGCACTCTCATAATGTCAGGAAAATATTAGGTAGTTGTTTATTGAATAATTTCAAAATACGTGTTTGTTCGATAGCAAAACTTCTGATTTCAATACATTCTTTCAGATTTTCAGTTAGCATCGTCCTGCATCTGTATGTCAGTCAGTTCTTCAGAAAGTCATTAGAATTATTTAGAAAATATGGTCATTTAGAAATGGCAGAATAAAGCAGGGAAATTATTGGAATGTCCGTACTGAAAATCAGTCTTGCTGTGGAAGAATAAATATATATTGTTGCTGTCCAGCTAATAGGTAGATTGACAGGACTGTAAACACTTGCCCCTGTAAGGCACAGCCTTGTATTGGAGATGTGTCAAAGAACTTATGAAAAAGAACTCTGGCAGTCTTGAAATGTTTAAAACATTTCAGTAGGCAGTATGGGGAACTTTAGCTTTTAACCAGTGATTGATTGTTTCTGTTGCTTATTGTTTGCACTGTAGTACCACTTAAAGCTTCTTCCAGTTGTCAGTCCATTATGCTAGACCTTGCACAAATTTATAAAGAAAAGGCAGTATCGTTCTTCAAATGTTTGTTCCACAGCATTTTTATGCCAAAAATAAAAAGATGAGCTTATTTAAGGAGCACAGCCAATGCTGCTTCGCATGTTGTGCTGCATTCTGATCTGTTTGTCCTTCGAAAAATGGGGAAAAAAAATCACTGGAAAATGTTTTAAGAAGAGACATTCAAATAATCTGTGTCTCTACATATTCATGGCTTCAAATGGGAAACAGCAACAACTTTCCAACTGGATCAGAAACCATGCTGTGCACTGGCTACTTTAGATAACTGCATAACCTTAACAGGCTTTCTTTTGATTATTTTTCTCTTCCCACACACAATGTATTTTTAGGCACTGGGGAGTAGGTCGGTTCTTAACTATGTAACCATCAAGGGAATAAAAAGAAACTGAGAAAAGTAAAATGAATTTTTAAGTTTATTCTAACTACTTAGCTTTGTGCCTTGACGTATTGGTCTTTCTTTATCCTCTATCTATATCCTCTCTTTGCTTGGTGAACCATCATAAAAGGACAGGGTCAGCACTGTGGAACTCATTGACCAGAATACTTGAGCTCAGGTGACACAGTGAGATGGTTACTGAAGGCTGTTATGAGCAAGGAGTAATTTCTTATTTTCACAAACAAGCAAGGAACATACCTGGAATAATTCAGTTTTAGAGTAGTTATCCTCAGGAGTTTGCATAACTGTGTCTGACTGGCTATGTACTCAGAGCTTAGAGAACGTGTATTTTGATCTCACCTAGGAGGACTGAAATATGCAGTTGTCTTGTCCTAGAGTTAATTCTGTTTTACCAACAAGAGTGAAAAATGTGTGGTTTGTTTATAATTTGCAATATCATCCTTGTAATTTAAGTCAGTGAACACGTTTCATTCAGGAAGCAGATCTGTGCAAAATGGAGGCCAAACATCTTTAAACAGGACCATCCAAAAGTTATTCCCCAGTTGTTAATCATAAAAAATTCCCTCAGCACCTTCAGATGTTTTAAATGCCTCTTTCTGTATTTTCATTTTATAATTACTTTACAGTTCAGATATATGAGAATTAATACTCAGCACTAAAGATAAACTGCTACTTCTTGTCAGAAAAAAAAATCCAGTTCTGTAGCACATTTCACAGTATGGCAGTGTTCTTGATTTCCTTCTACTAATTTCAGTTTTCTTTTGGATCAGCTAGGTTAGGGTTAATTTTCACCAGAAGCTGGGAGAGTGCACAAGCAGGACAGACAACCAAACCAGCCAATAGATTATTCAATATCATACTGATATCATGCCCACAATGTAAGGGTCAGGGATGGGCCAGGCTAGATATGTTTCACCAGGCAGTCTGGGGTCAGGGAGCCATTTCTGTTTGGTATCACTTGCCTTGTATATTGTTTTATTATTGTTATTGCTGTTTTTTGTTGCACTTTTTCCATTGTTGTATTAATTTTCCTTATCTCAACCCAAGGGATTTTGTATTTTTCTCCTTTTTCTCCTTTCTGTTCAGGGATTGTGAGGAGGGTGAGAGAGTGACCATGTGGTGCTCAGCTCCTGGCTGGGTCTAAACCATGACAAGTTTACAAGTTAATTTCTAATGAGTGACACTGTAGTGGTCCATATACAATTTGATCATCTAATTGCGTTTGACAGATATGCTAATCTGAAATCCTCTGCAGATGAAAATTTATTTTCTCTTTCTTTCAAGACATGGAAGTAAATAACTGTGGCTTAACAAGTTGCTACACAACAGCCATGCTGCAATGACTATCCATTGCACATTTGAAACTCATTGTACATATGGTAGGCTATACCAAACCACATTATTACACATTTATTATACATTTGGAAGTAGCTAAGAAGGTCCATAAGGATGGTTTCCATGCCACTGTCAAACTTTTCAGTGTAGTGGCTTTTAACTCCAATTATTTGTTGTTTCTGAGTGAAACATTAGAGACTGGTACCAAATCCAGATGATTCAGTGTCCGTGCTTTCAGGTTTATTTAGTCAGCTCAGTAAAATCAAATGCATTTCCATTAACACAAGGCCCATCTCCTTTTAGCTCTTATCTCAAGGGTAGACAAAATTCTATGAAAAATGTAACAAATGCAAAAGCAACAATTTGATTATGCATGGCTGGGACAGATGGTATTTGTTTTATTTGTGTGCTCTCAGTTACATATCATATTCCTTTAAGAAATGATTAGGTGAAATAAAAGGCTCTGTTAGGAGGTGGAAGCCTCCTTCCTCATCCTGCTTCTTCCCTTCGTCATCCATCTCCTCCTCAGGACCAGCTGAGCTGGCACAGGAAAAAAGATAGTATGAAAAAAACAGGAGCTTTTGCTACCACTCAGAGCCACTGAGTTAGGTGAAAGCACAGACCCACCTGCAAGGATGCAATATGCAGTAGGACAAAAGCTTTTAAATCATATTTAAAACCCATCATGTGTTAAGTGCTTGCTTTCATCTTTCTGTTTTAAAAGGTGATTCCCTGATTTTATATCAAAGAATTAATCTTGACTTTTAACAGCCTTTTGAGGTTTTTTTTGAGAGCTAAAGACCTAAACAGATCCACCTTAGGGCTTTGGCTGATTTGTGGTCCCGTTACAGTAAACCACTAAGAGAACTGAAGAATTATGCTAAAAGGTGGCTGAACTGCTATCAAGAAATATTCATCCTTTAATTTAAAAAAAAATAAATTATGAGACTAGGAGTTTGGTGTGCCACAAACTTAACTGTCTTTAAAGGTATAGGTGGAATGTGGAACTGAAAATAGGAAGTAGTATTAGGAGATAAATATTTCTATGGCAGAATAGGATTCTTTTTGTAAAGGAAAATTTTCCCTCTGTTGACAAATAAATTTCTTCACAAGCAGCAGCCAAAAAATGGTTAAAGGACACTCTTGTCAAAAATCAAGCTTACATCTCTTAGAAGATATTAATGAGAACACCAAATAATCTTGAAGTGCAATGTGTTGCCATGGATGTTATTTGGAACTGACAGAAAATAAACAGAATTATCAGCATAAGAAAAGCCACTTGTTGTTAATGTTAATTTTATGAATACTGGTGTTTGTGTGACCAGTAATGTTATAAAATATGCAGATATCAAAAAGTTATTTAGACTAGTCAAAAGCAGGAAAAACTGAAGATCTCTAGGGGGTATAGCAAAATGAAAAGAAGGGGATATCCACTGGCAGATTAAATTCAGTGTAGACAGAGCCTGTAGGAGGGAGTAGTTCAAACTATACATAATGTAGGAATCTAAAAGATTTCAGTAAAATCCCATGGTCACTTCTCAGCAGAGATCAGGGAAAAGAACAGCATTAGTGTGCAAAAAAAGAGCAGTGCAAAGAAAATACAGTATTTTGTTGGGTTTTTTTTTTGTTTGTTTATGGTTTTTGTTTGTTTGGTTTTTAAATTTTCTGTAGTGATCACTTGCAATGCTCTTTTCAACTGAGATGATATGGTTGGGATTCATTTTGCTTACTTTAAGCATCACAAATTTTGCCAAAGTCACCCTAGGTTTCTTTTATAGGTGAGGGAAACTACTGCTCAGGACAGCATTTCATACCATCTTAGACAGCTAAAGTAAGGGCAGTGAGTTGCCTTCTGGGATTTCCTCCACAGCCTAGTGCCTAGGTAAGGCTTGAATGATTAATGTCATCTAGATACTTTGTAAGTAAATAAAACTTGTGAACACAGAAAGGGTCAGAGCTGCATGATTAAAGAAACAAACAAACACACAAACAAGCAGATTGAGAAATATAATGATTAAAATAGATGTTTGAGAACAGATTGTTAAAAGGGACTAGATGTACATATCTGAAAAGTGAATGAGAAGAGAAACTAGGCTCACATCTCTGTTTAAACTTGCTCACAGAAAAAGCAAAGATTCTTAACTGTACATAAGCATATTTAATTCTGAATGAGCATGAGGCAAAGGTCTGAAGAGGAATAAAATAAATTAAAATAAAATAAAAGTAATTGGATATATATGTGGTGACTACAAGTAGCTATGATATTATGTGGGAAAAAATGAGGAGGTGTAAACCATGCTTCCATGCATAAATTAGCTTCTAACTAACAGTCTGTTATCATCATACTTAAAAATGGCTACTCTGACACTGGTACTCTGACGAGTAATCTCATCCAGTGTAGTAATTAACATATAATTTTTCATGTAAGACTTCATACTGAGCTGCTTGGATAAGCTTTATAAATATTGGCAGAGAACAAAGTCTGATTTTTGCCTTCACCGACAGTCTCGGATGCCACAGGCAGAATATTGTTTTTCAACAATGTCCAATAATTGTCTTGTGTCTTTGCATACTTTCTTGTTCCCCCTTTGATCTTCCATTCCATCTTCATATCCATGAATTTTGTACCAAAAGGTTAAATAATCTTGCAGGTTTATGGAGTGTATCTTAAAATTTTCCAGTCCTAGCTACAGATATGTTGAAATGTTAGTGACTGAGGAGGTGTCAGAAGATGTACCTACTCTAGCTATAAGATACAGGCAATGGTATACCTGCTGAGCTTTGGGAATCCTAAAAAATAAGCAAGCTGGATTTCTGTCTGTTACTGTGGGTTCACTGATCTTTTCTCAAGGTAAGATTTTTAGGTCTTTTTTGTTGTAGATACAGTTCATACTCTCTAGAAACCTCTCTGCATTAGGAGTTTCGTTTACCTAACATAATGGCATCTGCCTAGTCTGCTTTTCTTTCTTGTACTAGAGTTAGTGATGTGTATGTTAAATGAAGAACTCCAGATCCTCTGACTCATATATTATAAATATTGTACTGGCCTAAAGTATACCAAGAGACTGAATTGGTTTTAACATTTGAAAGGGTCTTTTTCTCAAATATAGTAAAGAAGACAGAAGAAAAGCCACGGCATTGAGATTAACTTGTCCAAAGCTGTAAAGACAATGCCTACAATTTTCAATCAGGACACAACTATTTTAATAATTACATACACATATACTCAGAATTAATTTGTAATTAAAGTACTGCTATTTCTGAGACTGTTCAGTGCAAAAACATAGTACTGTGAATTTTGAAGTGGATATTTGTAGTTAATAAATACGGTAAAATTTTCTTACAGTAGGAAGAAAATTTGACCTGTCAGACAAATGAAAATGCGATTCCATAGAATGGCCCAAAACAGCCATTCATATCTCTCTCCTGTTTCCATCAAGTTATTCCAGAATAACCCATGTTTCACAAATTAAAATTTAAGGGTACAGCCTTTAAGGAACCACTGTGTGGATTACACTTACTATTTTTAAGAAAGTGAACAGGAAGCATTCCTTATAGTGTGTAGTAGTTCACGTGTGAATACCTCGGAAATGATTAACATAATTATGTTTGGTTTTGTCAAGCACAAATTGTCACAAGGAAAGATGAAGTGAAACTTGAATGGTTTTGCAATGAAATACATTTCTAATAGATATAAAAACATAAGGCCCCTTTAATTAGTGGAGTATTTTTATTCTCTTGAGATTTTCACCTAGCTTCTGAGTAACTCAAAATATACACCAAAGTAAGCAATATTTATCAATCTTTTAATGTTTCATTGCATGATTTTTTTTTCTATATAGACTTTTTCCAGTTGCCACTGTTTAATATCCCATTTCTTCTCAAAATAACCTTAAAGAGTTGGTGCCTATCATCTTCCCATTTCAGGCTAGGATTTGGCTCTTATGTCTATAAGCATGTGTCAAAAAGGACCCAATGCAGGCTTGGGAACTGTCCCATAGTTGTCCATACTGTTTAGTTCCTGGCACCTGCCCAAGGTGCCTACCATTGTTTCTCACCTGGACTTTCCCCTGATCTTAGGCTGCAATAAGGAAAATTTACTACAGGAACACAGAAGGAAC
>NW_008614269.1:2088-7220 GCF_000691845.1 Merops nubicus | reverse complement strand
GGGACAGGCAGGAGCTCCAGCTGGGGAGGAGTAAAGCATGGAAGATGTTTGGGGTGTGCTGAGCTGCCCCCCTGCTCCCCTGAGTGGGCAGAGGAGACCCACAGTCCTTGTCTTGCCCCCATCGGTCTGCTTTGATCAGGAAAGCAAGAACCCACCCCGCTGAGGGCACCTTTGCCATGGAGAACATCTCCCCAGGGAGGAGACACCCAAAAGGTCCACAGATACCTTAGTAACCTGGAGTGGTCCAACCACGTTGGTGGCAAACACTGAGAGCATCTCCTGGGAATCCAGGGAGCGCAGTGTGGCGTGGGAGCTGACACCCGCATTGTTGATGAGCAAGTTCAAGCCCTGGTCCTTCAGATGAGACCCCACAGTCTGCACGGCCCTTTGGATGCTGGGCAAGTTCACTGTGTCTGCCGGGGCAAAAAGCAAAGTGGAGGAGAGCTCCAGTGGGTCACAGAGCGTCCACGGGAAAGCGTGCTGTGTCTGGCACAGCTCCCTTCAAACCAGTGCTACCCAGGGGAACTGGGTTTAGCGGGTCAGGGTATCAAGCACATGGAAATGAGCAGCTCTTTGTCCTCACCTCTTGGTTTCACAGCCTTAGCTGAATGAAACCTCCATTCAGCTCCTTTTCACATGGAGGCTACTAGAAAGAAGAACTTATCATTGAATCGTTTGGGTTAGAAGGGAAATTGAATATCATTTAGTTCCAACCTCCTGGCCATGGTCAGGGACACCTCCTGCTAGAGCAGGTTGCTCAAAGCCCCACACAACCTAGCCTTCAACACAGCCTGGAATGGAGCATCTACAACTTCCCTGGGCAACCTGGGCCAGTGTCTCACCACCCCCAGAGTGAAGAACTGAGCTACATTTGTTTTCTGTATTCAGGGAGTTTAGAATTGCACGAGGAATGCTCGGTTCTTGCACGCTGAGCTTCCACATTTTAGTTCCACCAGAAGCCAATGCAGCTGGGTGGGCACATTAAGGATAGCCCCTGTCTTTGGAGGAGCAACCTAACACTGCTCTCCAAGTCCTCCTGTGCCGCACAGCAGCTACAGGGGCTGTTAACATAGCGGGGGACACACACATTCACTTTATTGCTGAATTATATTAAGACCTTTTCTGGTTGATACCTGTTCTGACTGAGCATTTAGAGCTACCTTTGCCTTTTTTAACAATTTGTTCTTAAATGAACCACAGCACAACTTCAAAGGGCTTTGCAGCCATCTGTATGCAAAAATCCTTCCTTTTTCCTTTTCTTTTTCTGTTGTTTAGAGGGTTTTTTGCTTCACATTCTTACCAATGAGGATTTGGAGCTGACACATCACAGAACCATGGAATTGTTTGGGTTGGAAGGGACTTTTCAAGGCCATCCAGTCCAACCCTCCTGCAGGGAGCAGGGACATCTGCAACTACAGCAGGTTGCTCAGAGCCCCGGCCAACCTCACCTGGAATGGTTCCAGGGATGGGGCATCCACCACCTCTCTGGGCAACCTGGGCCAGGGGCTCACCACCCTCATCGTGAATTGTAGATAAGTGGAGTTGAGTACAAATAAGAAAAGATTTGGGGTATAACCTGCAGGATTTGGTTGCAGGCTCTGAAGTCTGAACTTCCTCATCTCTACAGATGCTGCGGCCAAGCTGTGGGCACAACCCCACTCAAGCAACCAGAAACGATTGAAATGGCGCGGTGCGTGTACACCACCAAGCCCTTCGGAGCCATCAGTAGCCACGTGTGGGCTCGGTGGCGTGTGAACTTTGCTCCCGGAGCACATCTCTGCACACGTTTTCTGGAGGTGTTAATCTGATGGTCCTGCTTGATCACCCAGCTGGATTTCTTTTTTGCAACACTTAGGCCCCTGAGCTGTGTTTCTGTTCTCACGCTTAGACATGACCAACTTAGGAAAGGCCTCCAAGGCTGCGGGCTCCCTGCTTGGAGTATTGCGTAGACTGAGGAGCAGCAGAACAACCCTTTTCCTTGGTATTTTTTACTAGCCTGAGGTCTTCATGGTGGTAAGCATATATTTGAGCAGCCTGGGACTCGTTGCCACCTTGCCTTGTGCAGCATAGACATTCGTGAAGGTGTCATGAAAACATTTTTGGGGAATTTGATGAGATAATCTGCTGTAACATTGCAGTATGTGAAGGGATGGAGCCCTGGCATTCAAGAGGACACACGTGGCCAGCTGAAGGACCTATCACAGGGTGCTTTTTGGTGACCTTTCTTTGGACAACGATTGAATAGAGTTCAAAGCTCCAGCACTCCACCACATTTGAGGGATCTTTCAGTTGCTTTGGTAAATTATTAACTCCTCGTTTGGATGAGCTGAGTCATTGCTTCAACAGGCCAGGTCTGTGGGACCAGCACGTGTCTAGTGCCAGATGGGACAAATTTGCTGGAGGAACAAACTGTTTTCTCCTTGGAAGGATTAAGAGGATGACAAAAAAAGAAAGAACAAAAGGAAGTGACAGGTCTTGCCCATTTTGGAGTTAATTTCTAACCTTTCTTTCTTTCCAGAAGACCACCAGCAGCCTGGCCTGGATCAGCAGTAGTGTGATCAGCAAGACTAGGGCAAGGATTGTTCCCCTGGACTGGGCACTGGGGAGGCTGCACCTTGAATCCTGGGTTCAATTTCAGGCCCCTCAGTCCAAGAAAGACTTTGATGGGCTGAAGCGTGGTCAGAGAAGGGCAACAAAGCTGCTGTGGAAGGGTCTAGAGCCCAAGTGTGGCGAGGAGCAGCTGAGGGACCTTGAGGAGTTGAGCCTGGAAAAAAGGAGGCTCAGGGGAGACCTTCTGGCTCTCCACAGCTTCCCGACAGGAGGCTGGAGCCAGGTGAGGGTCAGGCTCTTCTCCCAAGGAACAAGCAACAGGCCAAGAGGAAATGGCCTCATGTTGTGCCAGGGGACATTTAGGTTGGATATGAGGGAAAATGTCTTGACTGAAAGGGTTGTGGAGGCCTGTTCCAGGCTGCCCAGGGCAGTGGTGGAGTCCCCATCCCTGCAGGGGTTTCCAAGCCGTGGAGATGTGGTGCTGAGGAACGTGTGTTAGTGGGGACCTGGCAGTGCTGGGTTAAGCATTGGACTTGATCTGAAAGGATTCCTCCAAACAAAAATGATTCTATGATTCTACAAGTCCATGACTCAGTCTCACAAGGACTTTGGTCATGATATTCCTTTTTGTTTGTACCACAGGTGACCACTGCAACTGTGAGAAAAGTATGCCCAGCTCTAGCTTCCCACACCACACCTGATGGTGCTTCCTACAAACATCTTACATGAATATGACAAACCAGAGATTCAAAGGTGAAGAACACAAAAAAGACCATCTGACAGCAAACACTGTTTGCACAACGTGAGGTGGAGGCAAGTTAAAACGAACCAGGTGTATTTTCACTACCTCAGCAGCTTCACAGACTCTGCTGGACTCTCTCCAGCAGTTCCTTGTCTCTCTGGAACTGGGGAGCCCAGCACTGGACCCAATACTCCAGAGATGGCCTCACTAGGGCAGAGTAGAGGGGGAGGAGAACCTCCCTTGACCTGCTGGCCACACTCTTCTTCATTTACCCCAGGAGACCATTGGCCTTCTTGGCCACAAGAGCCCATTGCTGGTTTATGGGCAACCTGTTGCCCACCAGCACTCCCAGGTCCTCTATGGAGCTCCTTCCCAGCAGTTCAGCCCCTCAACTGTCCTGGTGCAGAGGGTTATTCCTGCCCAGGTGCAGAACTCTACACTTGCCCTTGTTGAACTTCACAAGGTTCCTCTCTGCCCAAGCCTCCCGCCTGTCCAGGTCTCTCTGAATGGCAGTGCAGCTCTGTGTCAGCCACTCCCCTCAGTTGTGTATCACCATACCACTGTCCCTTCATCCAGGTCACTGATGAAGCTATTGAACAAGACTGGACCTGTACTGATCCCTGGGGAACACATGTGCAGGAAACTACGTTCCTCAGCCTGGTGCTCCTTATCTCCCCATGCTTTACCCCAGTGCTGTCCTCTTCGAGCCCCCATCCCTGCCCAGCATCCTGGAAGCTTCGTGACTGCGAATGCCACAACTTTGGCAACACCAAACACCGTCCTGGCTGCTCTCCTTTTACTCCCTCAAGTCCCCAAGTCCCTGTGCTGTCCAAGTCCATTTGCCACCTTCTCCCACTGCTCCCCGGCGCTGCTGCTGAAGGCCACCAAATCCAGCCCACCTCCACAAGAGCAAGGGAAAGGGCATCTCCACAGTCCAGTCTGCAGACATCCTGAACTGGAGCAAGCCTCTGTGTCTGAGCATCAACCTGGGATACCACCACCACCACCAGGCCAGATTTCCCATCTGCATCCTTTTAGTTTATTTCTTGTCTCCCTTTTTTACCTGCAGCGAAGGAAATGCTGACCATGGCCACCTCCAAAGCAGCCCCCAAACCAACTCTCCTTCTTAAGAACCATTCAGTAAGTTTGCTTGCTGGGCCTTGCCTTGCTTCGCTTGGCCAATATATGGGTCCCAGCCCAAAACTCAGGCACTGTATTTAGCATTTTTAGGAAGAGAGGTCATGCCTTTCCCAGGAAATTTACTCAGCTGAGGTGTCCAGACCCACCTCTGCCTGCTTCCAAAGCCGGTTTGACCGCTTCCAGCCACAGGAGAGCTCTTTTTGGGAGGGGGAAGCCTGCACCCATCCCTCCCCACCTGGCAAGGTTGGAGCTACCTGGCTGCCAGTCTTAAGGCAGGTTGCCCAAGAAGCTGCCCCTTGTCCCTGTCCTGAAGCCAGCAGAGGGCTAGAAGCAATGTTGGGTGCAAGGAGGGAGGTTCAAACTTGCTCCATACCTAGCTGGACCAGTTTGATGTTGGGGTGCTGAGCAGCTAATTCTTGCAGGGCCTGGAAACAAAGTGATGGAGCAAGGGAAGAGGTTAGAAGTCACCGGCAGCACGTCTCCCACCCCTGCTCCCAGATCACCCCAGCTGGAGACGGGCCAGGGTGGCTTTGCTTTTGGTGGAGAAACGGTGTGGAGAAAGGGTGTGGGGACATTCCCAGTGAACAGGGCAGGGCGGGATCCCCACAAACAGCAGCAGAAGGGTGCTTCTCCTCCTCCATCCAGGGTGACCCCAGCATGGAGAAGGGGCTGGCCAGCCATCGCAGGGCTGGGAGCGAGC
>NW_008614269.1:1618-1918 GCF_000691845.1 Merops nubicus | reverse complement strand
GGCACGGGAGCCAGTCGGGCTACGTGGACGATGAATTCCTTGTCACCCACCTTGCTCAGGACCATCCCCGTGCCCTGTGCCCGCACTGACCTTCCCTCTCGGACCCTCGGGGTCACGGCAGGTGGCTGGCAAAGAGGTGCTGGGGGGGTCGTGGGCCGGCGGCCAGCTGCCTGACGAGCTCCAGCCCAATGCCGCGGTTGGAGCCCGTCACAAGGACGCTGCGAGCCAGCGCGGCCATCTCGGCGGCCTCCGCACCGGCGGGGGCACACGGCAGGAGTGCCGCCCGCTCCGGCGGGAGAG
>NW_008614269.1:0-1480 GCF_000691845.1 Merops nubicus | reverse complement strand
CCACAGGAGAAGGGTCACCTCCTCCACAAGCTTGGAAGAGCCCTTGGAAACGCCACTGGGAAAAGGAAAACAAGTCCAAATCTGGCTGTGGCCATGTTTGGGATGCTTGAACCCAGGGACGGTTGGACACAAAACCCAGCCTGGGAAGGGCAGGGAGGGCACAAGCTCAACTCGTGCCAGTGCTCTCACCCAGAGCACCCAAGGAGGCAGCAGAGAAGACCCCCAGCTCCCTGCAGCCCCAACCACCCGCTGCTGGGGCACCAGGCTCATAGCCCTCACCCTTCCCCTTGCTGGAGGACAATGCTGGGTGGTTATCAACTCAAGAGGTGCCTGCAAAGCCAGACCTCCTGCAGCCCACATCAGCCTGGGGGCATGAATTTTTAGGAGGCAGAAAGGAGTAAGGTTCTAAAAGAAGCAAAGAGCTGCCATGTGGAAAGATGAAAAGGAAGAATTTGGGCAACTTGAATCTAAGGTGGGGGAGGACATAAGATGACAGTAGCAGGGATAGGTCCATCACATCTGGATGTGTCCAAAGGGATTCATCTGTTGCCCAGCCTCGCTCAGCCTGGCTGAGGGAACAGAGCTGACTATTCCCTGAGTATTTGGGTGCTTCCAGGTCTGGCAGTCACCAATGGAATACTTGGGCCAGCAGCTGGCAGATGGTGCAGGGGCTCCAAGTTTGGGTGGTGTGCTTTCAGATGACACAGAGCATGAAGTGGAGGAAGCAGTGATGTTTCCTTCCATCTTGGTGGGTAGATTGCTGCCCTCATGAGAGGTGAGTGTGCTGGGTGTAGAGCTGGATGGTGCAGCAGGCACTTCTGAGGGTGTGATCACTTGTGTAAGCAATTGTACTGCACAGACTTGCCGGCTCCTGCTGCTATCTGCTCGCAACATCCAGAGCAGAGTTCCCATTAGGTACCAACGTGACCAGAGTTTCCTCTTTTCCTTCCAGGCTCCTTCAGAATGAGACAACAGACACAAGCGAAGAGGGCTGCAGGACCAGGAATGGTGGGAATGGCCGCAGGGCAGGAAGGACAGAAGCACAGACATGCTCATGGCTCAGGAACCGCAGCTTGGGGACATAAGGGCTGCCTTGGGGAAGAGAGGAGACCGATCTACAAGATCTGAATGCTGTAGAGGCACCTAGGGACCGTTCAGGTTGGACAGGACCTGCAATGACTCTACTCCAAGCCCCATCAGGAGCAGCAGGGTCAGCAATAGCTTCACATCAGGTTGCCTAGGGCTTGAACCAAACCTCAAAAACCTCCAGGGACGCTGTGGTCTCCCTGGGTCTCAACGCTTGACGGTCCTCACAGTGAATTTTTTGTCAGCACGGCCTCTCCCCTGTGTATGAGCCATGCCTTTTGGGCTCGGACTCCCACCAACTCCCCAGCTGCAGGAGCGGAGGATGGTCACCATGAAGGGTGCATCTCCCCGCTGCATCTCCCAGCCCTGACCTTGTCCTCTCCGAGCCAGGTAA
>NW_008614268.1:9779-33799 GCF_000691845.1 Merops nubicus | reverse complement strand
CGGCGTGATTCACTTCGGATTTGCGTGGAAATTTCCTCTCTCACCTTCTTCCTCCTCCCCGGAGCCAGGCTCCATTTGTTCCTGTGATTTGCACTTTTTTTTTTTTTTCCTGCGAGAGGGAAAGAAAGAGAGAGAGAGAGAGAGAGGGAAACAGATGGTAAATAGCAGTTTCTTATTTTGGTGTTATTTTGGACGGTCCATGTAACCTCCCGAGATTTGTCTGTCAGTAGAGTAACTGGTACGTAACTTTCTGTCTCCTACTTGTAAAATATTTGAAGCTCTTTCCATTTTGTGCATTTGCAGAAGCAAATGACAACGCTGCGGACGGGCTCTCATCCCAGTTCCAGCACGGTCGTACAGCTCTACCTGCTAAGCTGAAAGTGAGCTGCCTGTACTTTCGCCTGTACAGGAAAAGGGGAGGGAAAATACACTAGATAATAATCTTAAAATGGTTTGTTACTGTGCCTGAAAGGATTTAATTGTCCATGGCTTACGTATTTGTGTCGGTATGGTAATATCAAGTACATACTACATAGGAGAAACAGCTCTCTCTCTAGAGCATATGTTAATGTAAGCAAAACCCATCAGCTAGTTAAAGCTGTGGGAGCTTGAGGCCTGCAGATGTTAGTTTACTCCTGCCCAAAAGTTTTAGAAGTTAATGTTGACCAATCATGTGTTTACTGAGCCTGTACAGATTTCTAATTTGCTGTGTTTAAATTGCGTGTGTTTGGTTTTAGTTCTAAAATGCCTCGACTTGAGCATCTTTGTACTTTACCTTCATATTCTTGTAAACATGGTGACTGCTGCTAAGGGAAGACAAACTCATGTCAAAACACGAATGTGTGGAAAAATTAAATTCCTTCTAGCCCCCTTCTCTACTCTGTTTAAAAAAACAAAGGCAGAGAAGAAGAAGAAAAAATAATTCAGGCTTATGAAGAGCAGAGAATAATATAGCTGTTAGGCTTGAGAGAGTGGATTAGTGTCAAATGGCCTACAAATACTCAAATATTCTTTTATTTTCCTAGCATCTCTCTAATAACATAGTGAGATAGTGCATGGCCTAGGGTTTGTGTGTGTTGTACCTTAGTCTTTTGGGATTCTGCGATAGTTTCGATTTCATAAACAAGATGAACACATGCAAGCATTTAGAAATGTTTGGCAGTTGAACTTGGCTGAATTACAATGTTCATTCTTTGAGAAAGGATTGTTTTGGAAAGGAGGAATAAGATGATGAAATGGTATCTTCTTTTGACTTGTATGTTTCTTCAGGTGCCTCTTTATTAGCTTTTAAAATTATCAGTCTTGGGGATGCTAACAACTTTTCCCTTTACAGAGAGAAGGTAGTGAATGCTTGTCAGTAATAGTGCTCTAGTAGTTTCTTGGTGTCTTTTCTTCAGAAGCTTTAAGATCATTTATACAGTGTCCACTAAATAAAAGGCTTAGGTAAAAGAAGCTGGTGAGAGAATACACACAAGTATGTGGCTTTTTTGTTTCATCAAAGATATTCAATATAAGCAGATAATGTCTTTCATGGCTGTTGTTCAGGAGAGTTAAGATATTCACTGTGAGTGAAATGTTTTGAAATTACCTTGGCCAAGATCTTAAGTATGGGTCCTGAAGGCTTAACTCTGGCGACTATTTTTCAAAATTTTGTCTACTTCTTTGTAAAAAATAAGATTAATTCAAATAGACAGTGTTTTGTAAGCACAGGTAACTGCTCTGTGGCTGATCAGAGATTGCATCTTTGGTCTTGGACAACTAAATCTGTTGTTCTGGTAAGATGAGGCTGATCTATAGGCCTTAC
The DNA here is from genome assembly GCF_000691845.1 of Merops nubicus. NCBI lineage: Eukaryota > Metazoa > Chordata > Aves > Coraciiformes > Meropidae > Merops > Merops nubicus. The sequence goes on along the minus strand of NW_008614268.1, from coordinate 31,995 downwards.
CACATGTTGGAAAGAAATTACTTGCTCAGCAAGTCTGCTAGGATCCAGGGTTCTGCTGTCTTAGGTTCTATGAACCACCTTTTGTCCCACTTGCAGTTGTGTAGTATTGTTGAGATAACTTGAATAAGTACAGGTGTGAAAGACTGCATAACTGAGCTTGTTTTCGTGTCCTGAATGTTTCAGTTTTTTAAAGATGTTGATGCTTTCTTTGCTTTCTAGCATGTATCTTTCTACATGTTTTGTCCCATTTTACTGGATCAAAATGTGGTGAGGAGCCAGATCTCTGAGTAACTAAAACCCCTATCTCCCTGGGGCCCCCTCTTCAGGTTCTTGGAGAATAGTCTAAGAATGTTTCTTTCAGGAGATTGATTAACATTTGTTAACATTTTAGCAACTGTAAACATCAGACCTGTCCCCTTAATAGAGAAAGCAACTGTAAAAATGACAGCAAACTTCCCTTCCTTGACTTTGAACTTCTAATGCATTCTTTAAATTCAGAACAGAATCACAGAAACTTTTTAAGAATGACAGAAAAATGTGATGGGAGTGAGAGCGTACTATAGTTTTCAAGTAGTGGTTCCTCCCTTGTTTTACCTTGGCACATCTTTAGGCCTTGTTTGTGGTGGACTGCAACCTAATCTTATGTTTCAGACTACTGAGCTCTAGTCTCATCTTTGCTTGACAAAAAGCACATTTACTCTGCCCGGTGTGGGTGTTTTTAAATGGTTTCTCCCATGTAAGATTTGATACAGAAAAATAGTAACTGGTATCAAGCTCGCTCCTTGTAGGACGAAATGCCCTGCATAAGAAATCTTGCTACCAGTTTCCCAGCATAATACAATAGAGAAGTGACAAACTGGGCAACTTGTTTCAGGAATGCTGAATTCACCAGATAAGGTTGATCTGAAAGTAGACTACATGTTGTGTTTTTGTTTATAGTTTCTATCACCCATGTAGATGTAATGTGAATTCTGTTTGGATGGTGTATATTAATTTTAAATTGCAAAATCCACAGGCTAAGACACCTAGAGTGAAATTCTGCACTTGCAAGTGGAGTAATTGTGTTATTTCTAAAAACATCCTCTGTTACATCTTGCAGTAACTTACCCTTTTACAAAAAAAAAAAAAAAAATTGAGTGCAGGAATAGGAGGAAGTAAATCCATTATATGTGCCTTGGAACTATCTACGTGAGGGAGTTTAAGTGATAGAAGCTTGGGTGAAGGTGATGTCCCGGATAGGTAAGCATGTGGTGGCAATTGTTTACAGTTTTTATTTTGCTGTGCAGCCTAGAAATTTAGGAAAATTGGATGGAGAAAGAAGTGTGTAGCAGTTATCACTGGAAGTGTGGTGAAAGCATTTGACTCCTTTTTTTGTTTCTCTACCTTTTCTTGTAATATAATGCATGAAGATAGACATATGTAGCTATAGCTGTGCCTGTCAGTTAAAGACCTAGAGCTTCTCTGTGATCTGTAGAAGTTATCTTGGGTTGTTGGATGTTGCGAAAATAGAAACTGTTCTCTTTCTTTGAGTAGCTACTGCTTCACTACATGTAACTTCTTCCTTTTTTTATTGAATGAAATCTAGAATCTCATTCATAAAAAGTGTCCTCTGAGAGCTCCTAAACTAGCATAAAATGAAAGGCCAAAACTTGCTAGGTCAAAATTTATGTTTATAGGTCAACTTGCCTGATAGTTCATTTGAATACATTTTGCCCAGTCAGTGTGAACTGTAGGGGCCCCTAAACTGCTGGAGTTATGTTAAAAGCATTGGTCTGAATGAGAGGGGCCCAGTAGCATTAATCCAATTTGTCTGGTGACTTAATCTTACTGCCATTTATCATCTGTGGCTTCTCTGAAGGAGCTTGCTTGTCTGTTCTTCTGTGGGTTGTTTAGCAAGTTGAATCCTTTTTCCTAAGAAGGTAAGCTTTCCTTTTATGAAATTCCATCCTAGGTTAAAGGTCGAGGAAGTTATAACTGAGGAACCACGTTTGAGAAATTACAGCTTCCTCACAGCTTTGAAAGCTTCTCTGCCAATCCTTTTGTTTAGTAAAGTGCATATTTAACATATTAATGTTCTGCTTTCACAGATAATAGCAAATTTGTGCTGGAACATCAGGTGGTAAGTCTGAAACTAGGGGATGATTGCTGCTTTTCTTTTACCTAACTGTTAGTGTACATTGAATTTATGGAAGAACAGCTGGGGAATTTAAGGACATATCAGCTCTTAGGCTCATCAAGTTGTCTTCTTCACATGGGTAGTGTCATCTTCTGGCTGGATTACCATTTAATTTTTGTCTTGAATAGTAGTTACAAGTGTAAGCGTGCTTTAAGGTAGGTCTGTTCTCATGTTTTCATCAATGTAGTGGCTTCCTGTTCTAATTGAGCCCTTTTAAAGCCATTAATTTCTTAATTCTTTTGCTCATGTTCTCCTTCTGATTTAACCTTGAGGCTTGTGATTCCCTGGGGGTGGGGCAGCGTCATACCTTGTATGGGAACTATTGCTCTGGTTACTACTATATAAATACATAGCACAGTGAAACTTGGTAAGAACCAACTGTGTTCTGTGCCCATCTGACTCTCTGACAGTGCTAAGAGAGCACCATACCTCTAGCAGAAACTGCTTTGAATTGGTTCTGTAGACAACAGTATCTTTTTATGGGAAACCAGATAACTGCTTTCAACTTTGGCATCCAAAAAGAGAACACTATACAGCCATCTTTATAAGGAAGCCTGCAGTGGCATGGCTTGTATTTTTTGAACTTAGTTATAGAGTATAATTAAAGTGAAGAATCAGCAAACAGGCACTTAAAAGTAAAATGTTTATTCTGCCTCTACAGACAATTAATGTCAGTTACTGTGAGTCTTTTAATTCTATGCACATGTATTAAAGCATTGAGTAAAGGTGAAGGAAAATTTGTTGACAAACATAATTTGGTAGGATGAGGTGAGAGAGGCAGGTTCCTTTTGGCCCTTGCAGTGCTGTAGTCATCCATGCTTAATAAATGGCCACTTAATGGCTGAGAGAAGCAACCAGCTGCTGTTTCTGCTGTATTGAGTGTGTGCCAACTCTGAAAGTGTGGTGAAGGTAACTTCAATAGAGGTGCAGTGCAGCATCTTTTGACAGTACCACTTTTTTCTGAGACTTAAAGTGGACTCAGGAAAGACCCCAGTATATTTAAGTGCAAGAAGGGACATGGACTCAGTGTGACTCTTGTTTTTGTTGGATTTTTTAACTTAAATGTAAAGACATACTGCAGAGCTGACATCAGCATAAATGTTTCAGAGGTCTCCTTAATGTTGTCTTGATTTTTTTTTTTTTTTCCAAGAAACTTAAATCTAATAGGCAGTTCTTAATTTTCTTGAGGCAGCTATTTGAATTTCATATAGGTTCTGGTTAGTTTGTCTCATGTGGGCTTAGGTTTCTCAGAAGGAACTGCATTCAACTGCTCTTGATCAGTAAAAACTCAGAACTGTCTCTGTTAGTATTAAGTCACAGCATTTAAAGGCTATACTGGGCAAGTGCATTTGCAGGCAGCTTGAACTTCTGTGCTTTTTATAGCATGTTTGTCATAGTGTGACAGATTGTTTGGAATTCAGTATGTCAAATATATAATATTTGATATTATGTATCAAATGACTCCTTAACTTTATATGGAGTTAATGCAGCTCCATATAGTTGAAGTAGCAGGGGGAGGAATTTATCTAAAACCAGTACTACGCATCCTACTGAAGTTTGTGAAAGCTGATGCTCCGCTTTAGAGTATTTTGCTGGATTGCTTCTTTCTAGAATACTAATTTAGTTTTCCCGTTCTGTCCAGCTTTTTAAGAAAATGATCTGGAAAACTATTTCCCCAGGATACTTTATAACACACTTCCTCTATCCCTTTCCTTTTTTTCTTTTTTGACTGTGTGTCTAGAATTTGTTTACTACTGCATATAGGTTATCTTCAAGCAGTTATGCATTCTGTTCCCCACTGAGATAAAGTTACTTCCCTGAATGCAGGTTCTGATCTTTCTTAACTTTGTTCTTTAGTAACAAATAATGCATTTCCCTGAAAAGAAGAAGCAGAAGATTATAGCTCGTGTACCAGATACATGGGAATTGGGATTTATGATAGGAGTCAATATTGCACAGAACTGCTACCTCTCTGCATTTCTGGTGTATGGAGTGAGTGATGCAAAGATTCTCCCAGCCTCTAAAGTTTTTCTGTGCATCTAGCTTAAGTGTTTGAATTCTAGTTTCCTTTTTGAAATAAGACTAATTTTTTTTCAAATATAAAATGAATGTCTGCAGTAATGGTGCAACTTAATTTGACCAGTTGTGGAATGGAATACATGTGACTGGTTATATCTTCTTGTTGTTAATATGTTAATCCTTAAAACTTTCTAGGTTTTATCCTACTGGGGGATGCAACCTTGAAGGCAGTGACAGAAGATCTTATCTGGAATCTTTAAACTCCTGTGTTTTGATATAATAAATATAAACTTCTGGATAATTTAAGGTCATCCTCGATTTCTGCCCCAAAGGAACTGGAGTTTAGTTCCTTGTAATGTAACTTTTACCCTTGGGACAGTCTTGTGGTTGCAGTTTATTTTCTTAGTTTATTTTCAAAGGTCCACCTTTATTTTCATTTACATAGATTTTTAGAACTTCTTATTCTTATTTGTCTGATAAAAGTGAACCATAATCAATAATTTCTGGGAGTTGCTGCCTAAAATACTTAGACCTGTAGATCAGAGCTCTGCTTTGTACTGATTTTTGTTATGATGTCAGTCTTGTTGGCTAAAGAATGTGGAATTAAGTGTAATCTTCCACCTTCTGAAAGGTATTTTTGATAGAGGACTGCAGTGTACGCTGAAGTATTAGGCTGGGAATGGAGTGGCTACTTCTGAAGTTAATTTCTCCCTGCAGTTCCTACTATTTCTCCTTCTTGTCCCAGCTGTGTCTTCAGAGTGTGTAAGATTCAGAAGTATAACCCAGAAAACAGTGAGCAGGGGGAGAGATTTAGGGTTGGTTTTGTAATTTGGTTTTGTGTTCCAGTTCCACATTTGTGGGGTGGTGGGATTTTTTTGGGGGGGTGTGGGGATATGTGTTATTTGTTTGTTGTGGTTTTGGTTGGTGTGATGTGTTTTCTTTTTTTTTTTTTTTTTTTTTTTTTCCCCCCCATAAAGTAAAATTCAAAGTGAAGTAAAACTAGGTATTTTCTTTGGAAGCCAACCATAATCCCAAAGTGTGATTGAATGTGACTGTGACATGGTAGACATTTGTGCTGTTTTCTGTTGGCTTGGATGTCAGTAAATCTTTTTTGAAGCAGCATCCCGCTCTTGTCTGGCCCAAGCAGACACTGTCCTAACACAGTATTCTTATTTTCCATGCTTAAACTGAACACAGTCGATGTTCTTCTTCAGCCATTAGAACTAACAGATCATTGTATTTATTTGAATTGCATTTTCATTCTATATTCTTTGTTTTATCCAACTATTTTCCAAATTGCTAAGAGATACTTTATTGTCTTGAATTGTGTTACAGAATTCCAGATTTTAGGGAAAATTCACCCTTTGCCATTTCCAACATAACACAAGAAATAAGCCAGAGGAGTAATTTCCACCTACTTCCTAATAATGCCACAAATTTGGACATTAGGTGTGTACTGTATTTGCAATCAAATTAACCTTTGAGTTACACATCAAGAAAGCTGAAATGCTTCACTCATTTTTCTTTCTCCATCAGGCTTTGCAGGTACTAGCCACAGGGGCTAATGCTTTAGTTGCTTGTGCACTCTTGAAAAATTCTAAGTACCTTAGGCATTATGCCCCTTCAGAGTAGAAATGGGCTCGTATATATTGAACTTCTGGCATAATGGCACAGCTCCACTATACCATGTGGATTTACACACTGAGACTTACCTTATACAACAGTGGTCTTTATGCTAGGTAGTTGCTTTAATAAAACTTAAAATTTTACACCTCATACTGCAACTATAGGCTTGCTTCTCTGTTTCAAGCACATTCTGTGATTTATTTATGGTCAATAGATCTATTCCACTGAGTAAAGTTTATTACCTAAGTGTTTGTAGGATCTAGGCCTTAATTTCTAGTATTTGGTTTTTCTGCCTTGAGCACTGTCTAAATGCAATTAAATTCTAATGCATTGCTGTGTTGTCTTAGGCTTAAAAGGGAAAGTATAGACTAGTTCATAGAATCATGGAATGGTTTGTGTTGGAAAGGACCTCCCACTAGAGCAGGTTGCTCAAAGCCCCATCCAACGTGGCCTTGAACACTTCCAGGGAGGGGTCATCCACAGACTCTGGGCAACCTGTTGCAGTACCTCACCACCTGCACAGTGAAGAACTTCTTTCTAATATTTAATCTAAATCTACCCTCTTTTCGGTTTGAAACTTACGCTTTGTCCTATCACTACACTTCCTGATGAAGAGTCTCTGTCCGTCTTTCCTGTAGGCCACCTTTAAGTAATGGTAGGCTGCTGTAACGTATTCCTGGAGCCTTCTCTCTATGTTTAAGACCCCAATTCTCTCAGCCTGTACTCACAGTGGAGGTGGCCCAGCCCCTTGATCATCTTCATGGCTCCTGCTCTGGACTTGTTTCAGCAGATCTGTCTTTCTTGTGCTGGGGGCCCCACTTAGTTATTCAACAAATGTTTTTTTCCTCCAGATTGTGAAATGTTCATTTGCCTGTGGCTTAAATCAACTTGAGTGCTCCTCTGTGGTGAGAGGCAAGCATTGTCACTTTTTGCAGAAGGCAGGTTTGCTTTCTTTTACTCTCCTGTGGCTGTAAAGATAGTGTGGATAGATGAGAGTGAATATGGGTGCAGTGACTGTGCTGTTGCCCAAGTTTTAGGATGAGGTTGAAGAGACTGACCATATTTTTGGCTTACTTCATGACACTTGGTAGCTTCTCAAGAATTCTGAAGAATTGCTTCAAGGATGCGCAGAGATTTAATGTATTTGTAGGGATTTTTTTTATTAAAAAAAGACAACTGCATAAGGAGTATAGAGTATTCTCTGATGTATTTGATGCCCTTCAGCTAGGAATGAAAGGAAGGATGTGTTTTCCAGAGAGATGCAGAGGTCTGTAGAGAACATTCCTTTCTTCTGTTAAGGAAGCATCATGGCAGCTTCTGGTATGTATGGACCCCTGCAGACTTTCTTTTGAGAGAAAAATGGGCTGGTATATATCTCAATGACTGCTAGGAGATCTGAGGTAAATCTTTGGCTACATCTCTACTCCTTCCCCTCCTGTCGCTGGAATTCATTGACTGGCTAGTCATGATGCTGACTTTCCAGTAGATAACAATTCCTGATGTTAGTTGCTTCACCGAAGAGCAATTGGCTGTGTCTGAAAAGCTGATACTGTCCTGAAATAGCATCTCATTTGTCTGATAAGCAACTTTGTAGGACTGGATAGAGAATTGGGAATACTGATGTAGAAACTTTTGCTTGTAATCGTCAGTAGGGCACAGTACCGTACCAGGAATTTACTTCAGGTGCTGGGGAGCTTGCGGTGACTTGGTTAATGTTTTTCACTTCTTAATACCAACTTAATGGTTTAGACAGGAGCCCCAGTAATGTACTCTTACTCTCCCTCCTGGTGTATTTCTGGTCTGTCTACTCGGAGTGGTTTTATTTTTTCCTTCTCCCTTCAGTTCAGGGCATCTTTACTTCTTCCTGTGTCTCCAAGTGTATGTATGTGTGTATATATATGTATTTGCCTGTAAAATTTCTGCTCTACTCAGCAGAACTGTCATTCAACTCTGTGGGCTTTTTTTTTTAGAAATTCTTCCTTAACTGCAGTTCTAGTTCAGAAACAGAGTTACAAGCCAAACAGGAGATGCTCTCTCTCTTTTGAGATATGCTCTAGAGAAGGATTATAGTGAGCCTAGAGAGGGATTATAGTGAGCCTAGAGAAGCAATGTACAAATTTCAGCTTGTATTAGAACAGGTTTTACTATGAGGTCTTAGCTCCTGCAGTTGTATCTGGGAAAGTGCAGGGATGGAAATCAAAATCCACTCTGAATGGAAACTTTACATCATGATGGAAGATTTGAAGTCTAGCAGATACGTGTGAGAAGTTGGATTTTGCTAGAATTCTGTCAAAATATCTTTTGCCTTCAGAAGAGAAAGCGTTGGGAGGCAGGGAGTACTCGTAATAACCTTCTGGTACCTGTGGGCAAGCCACTGAGAATACCAAGCCACATTCCTTATAGAAATATATGGAAGGCAGGCAAGAGGCATCAGACCTGCATTAAAAGAAAATATTTTACCAAAGAGTGGTATAATCACTGGAACAGGTGAAAGGTGTTCACAGTGTTCTGTCCTTCAATGTTTTGATGCTCAACTCCATAAAGCCCTGAGCAATGTAGGCTGATCTTGCAGGCCTTGTTTTGGGCAGGAGGTTGGACTAGAGAACCCTAAGGATTTTTCCAACTGAAATTATTCTATGGTTCTGTAAGGGGGGAAAAAAAATTCTTTGTGAATATGAAGTTGTCAATGTTAGAGCTTGAAACTAAGTTTCTGTAACAGTCTTATATTTAAAGCCTTTATGTCGGTAGTGTGGCTTCAGTGGAATTGCAAGAAGGTTTTTAAATTTAAAGGTACTCAGTGTAAACATCAGACCTTATGGATGTAACACAGAAGATTACTAATTCTCTTGCACTGTTGAAGGATGTTTGGTTCTTTTCTTAAGTTTGAGCTGATTACTTAAAATTTCAGTGACAGAAGTCTCAGAAGTGAAGCATGGGCTCCATACACTGTCCATGGTACTGCAGGTGCCGGCATTGCCCTTCCACAGCGGTGCTCAGTCTGAGAATGGCTTAGAATAAAAGTGATTCAGGACTGAAGTTGGAGTAGGTTTTGTGTGTAGTGGGGTTTTGAAGGATAGTTTTCTTCCAGCCTCTCCTGGAAGGTTTTTCTTTTTGATTGTTCTTTGGGCTAGGTATTTCTGTTGAAAGCCTCATGAACAGTAACAGCAGTGTATGTGGTTAAATGCTCTTCCCTGTAGTCTAGCCTCTCTGAAAAGCAAGCAAAACAGACTTCTGTTATCTAAAAAGCACAATTCTGCAGTAGATAATCCAGAATAATTTCTGCAATTAGTAACTGCAAGTAACTATAATTTGTCTTATGGCAGAACTCAGTCTCAATTTTCTGTTTAAACTAAGACATTTTGGGTAGCTTCCTAGTGGTCAACAGGATTATGAATAGAGTCACGAGTGAAAGATATAGTTGGGTGTTGAATGTTGTTGTGATGGTTCATAGCTTCTGCAGTGTCCACTGGGAGAATACGGGCAGTGAAGGAAATCTGGTCCTAGCACCCAAGACTTATTTTCTTAATCATCGCACAGTACTTATGGATAGTGTCCTTTACACTAGTTCTAGAGTTTTGCAGGTCTTCTCTCTCAAGTTTGAGAGTTTTGTTCAGGTAACTAGAAAAGTGTTGTTAAACTAACCCTTTGTTATGTTTGATATTGGTGTTAGATGAAAGCTGAAGGACGCATCGTATTTCCTAACAAAAAAACCAAACCTAAAAACAAACACAAAACCACTGAACAATAGTTCTCACCTTTTTGACTCGTATACTGTGCTCATATACTATAGGTCATATATGACCTATGATGGTTTCATGGCACTTGCAAACTAAAGCAAATTGGAGATTGAATGAATACAGGTGTGTGAAAACTATCCAGTACCTTTATAGAATGCTGTAAAGAAAGAATGTGTTTGAGAGCTTTTTGTGTGTCCAGTAATATTCTTCAGCTCTTGGTCAGTCAAACAAGTTTAGAAGGACTAATATGAATAATCATAAAGGTGTACCTTAATTCTGGCCTGGAGAAATGTGAAGGTCATTTCTTCTTCAAGCTAACCTTTTTGTGGCTTTTCCCCACAACTGGTAGCTTAGTGTGGTGAGAGCAGACTGGGATACTGTGTGTAGTTGTAGACCTGAATTCTAGCTGACAAGTATAATAAGTAGTTTACATGTTGTGGTCACCACTAACCCTGAACTAGATCTAGGTGCCAGGTGAAAGGTCAGAGTTCTAAAATACTTAGTGACTACTAGAGAAGTAGTGCTCTGCAGACAACATCATTTTGGCATTCTATTCTAAAAGGAGAAGTGGACAGACTCTTCACCTAAATGTGGGACTTTTCCCCTTTTTTCTTGGTAATGTTGAACATAACACTACCTTTTCTGTTGTGGATTGTTGCAGCTTGCCTTCTATGTAATTTGTCAGTGAATTATATCTGGTATTTTGACTGTTGCTAGATACATTGAAAATAACATTTTAAATAGATTGCCTTTCTCCATCTAAAAATGCAAGTGTAACATTTATCTTCAGTATGATTTTTCAAGGGTAGAGGGGTAGAGCTACTTTTACCATATCAGAAATTCTGCTCCTAGTCCTTTTATAGATAATTAGTGTTAAGAGAACCATTTTGAAAGACAAAATGCCCTTTAAAGGGTGAAAAAAGTTGAAAAGCAAACCCTGTATGTTTTGTGGAGAGCAGTAAATTCCTAAGCTTTTTTTTAGTCTAAGCTTCTGTCAGTATTTTTTTTTTTTCTCCACATAGTGCCTTGTGATAACTTCTAGCACTTTCACCTACAATACTTAGCATTATTTACATACCTGTGTATAATGAATTTTGCCACCTATACCACAGATTCATGTTGAACTGTGAGAAAAGACTAAATGCAAGATGTGTAAACATTTAAATAGAAAGCAAATGTAGTTGGGGTGTTCAGCAGCCATAATGATGTCTGTTAGGGACATGTGCTATGACTGTGTAGTAGATACTTGAGGAATTTTTTGATCCCTTTTAAACTGAGGCAAGGTGCTTATTTGACTGCTCAGATACAGTCTGAGGGCTCTATTTTTTCCTTCTACCTTGTCTGAGAAGACTTTGGCGCCGTGTGTAGCTTATGATGTGTTTTGTTCTAAGAGTATCTTAAAGACTTCTACACCTCCCACCGCCAAGTTTAGCTATCTATCATAGCCTCTGCTATGCCATAGTTGATCTTAATCAACTTTAAAAATGGCCATGATTCTCCTCCTGCTGTTCACTGAGGATAACAAGGAAAATGACAATTTCAATTCTTATGCACACCCTAAGAACAATTTTAGAATAAAACTTCCCTTCAATTCAGATGAAAATTTGGGACATCAGAACTTGGGATCAAGTGCTGAATATATTAAAAAGACTATAACTTGTGTCAGTAATAATTACTGAATTTTCAAAGTGTCATACTTTGTCATCCTGTCCCCCTGTGCAGGGTGGGGGATGCCGAAGTAGTAACTTGCTGGATGCAGAGAGATATGCTGGACCAGTATATCAGTTCATTATGTGTTGGTCTAATAAGATACAATCTCAGCCTACAAAACTTGTGGCTGCTTCATGCAAGGCACAAGGGTGCAGCTTCTCTATCTCTGGCTGCCTCAGGACTCTGCAGAGGTGTGCAGTGCTAGAAGTTAAGTTACCTTTCCTTCCCGGCTTGCTCTTGTCTTCTCTTCTGGCTGTCCTTGATTCATATCCTACTGTTTAAGAAAAGCTGCTGTGGGCATATGCTTTGCGTTTGATATTAATGTCTCTGCACTCAGGTGTGGCAAATTGACTTGTGACTTCAAATTGAAAACCTGAATTCTGCATAGTGAGATTTTTAGGCTATTATATATGCTGCCTATAATCTTAATCTAGGGAGAGTATTCTGTGTGCTGTAGCATTCTTAGTCTTCTGCGTACCCATGTATCTCAAGAAATTAACCTGTGGTTAATTAAGCATCTCTTCAAAAATGTTTAGCATGGTTTTTAGGCTTTTCATTGAAACTATTTTCATATGACAGTTGAAAAACTAAACTGTAGTTTTCTCTGACAGATGACTTCTGGGAAGTAGTACTTTAACTTTTCTTGGGGACTTCTTGAAGGGGAGAAATGTGAATTCTACATAGAATCACTATGGTTGGAAAGGTCCTCTAGGATCAAGTCCAACCTTCATCCAAACACCTCCCTAACCACTAGACCATAGCCTCAAGTGCTACATCTACTTGTTTTTTAAATGCCACCAGGGATGGTTACTCCACCACCTCCCTGGGCAGCCTGTTCCTATCCACTCAGTGAAGAAATTCTTCCTAATATCCAATCAAAACTTCTCCTGGTGCAACTTGGGGCCTTTTCCTCTCATACTATCATTAGTAATCTGGCAAAAGAAACCAATGTGATCCGTCACATTGAGAGTCACATCTCTGCCTTGCAGAGAAGGCAGCTAGTCTAGCAGCTGCTGTAATCTGTAACCCTAAGGAATGAGGCAGTGGGAGGCATGTCCCTGCTGTTGACATTGCCAGGCTTTCTTCCTCCTGGGAGAGGATTTTGTTTTTCTGTTACCTACTCCACCCAATGAGCATTTCCTTCCAGAGGGTCTGGGAATTGAGTTGCTGATGTTCTAGCAGCAGCAGAGATACTTCATCTCTTTCCAAAGGTTTGCTGTTTGTATGAGAAATGGGAATTTATCTGACTGATGTGCTAGCATAGATTTGGAAAAAAATATGTAGTTGACACATGCATATATAAAATATGTGCAAGTTTTAATAAACAAAATGGAAAAAATCCTTCAAAAACGGAAGGTGCTGTTTATTCACCCTATTTGCTGTTAGCTAACTATTGCCATGTTAATATTTTATGAGCAATCTGAACTCCTGTGTTTTTCTGTGTGCACTATGTTATCAACTAAAACACTCAACATCTGATTTTTCTGATTTACTATATGCACAGTACTGACCACAAGTCTTTTGTATTATGATAGCTAAGGATAAAACACTAACCTGTTTCTCAAAAACAAATGTCCCTTTTTAAAAAACAAATTCTGTCTTTTACTTTGAGTCAGAGGAGCAAGGATACTGTATGTGATGTTGTGGTCTGTACAGGTTATTTTGCACCCTCTTCATTACTGTATGAATCTGGCCCTTATGCAGATGGGTATTAAAAGAACTTGGCATGTGTAGCCTGCTCCCTGTGAGGTGGCCACAGCATTTGTCAGGAAGCAGATAACCTGGGTGCCATGTCCCTATATCATATGATACCTCCTTCCCTGTTCAAGTCTCCAGGAAAGATGTTTCTATAATTATGCTGTTTACTAGATAAATGTTGAGAAATATCTTTTTAAAACCCAATGAGTAAGTCTTTGGTGTGGTGACTTTAGCGTTATTTTGAAAGTGAACGTTTCTCTTAGAGACAGCGAAACCACTCTGTTCTGAGGTAGGAACACTAAGGGTTTTCTGGTTCCTCTTTAAAACACTTAATTACTAATTGGTACCTTACAGACGAAGACTAAACCACACTGTAAAAATTGCTATTAGAGGCTCATAATCCCACACTAGCCCACACAAGTGGCAGTGCAAGTGTGACCCATTGTTTTATTTTCTTGTTTCTGCACACACATTTCAAATGGATCTTCTGTGGTTTTAAGACTAATTTTGGAAAACTACTCATCAAATTAAGCTTCATGCCTGTACCCCTGGGGCAAATACAGAATATCAGATACCAGCTAGTGCTGTCCATCCTGTAGTTAATGCACACAGTAAGCATAAATGTAAAAAGCACACATTTATGTTTAATTCTGGTTCATTAGTCATCATTCTGATTCCAAGACCCCAGAAATTCTGAACACTAAAACAATAGACTGAGTGGATTATTTTTCTTGTTGAATGCAACTGCTGAGCTGATCTAGGTTTCTTTGCATATTAATATTTCAAATAGCTTGATTAGTGGGGGTATGTGACTGTTCATAATAGCCATGTATGCTAGCCATTTTTCTTTTTAAAATCAGATTTGCACATGATTTTTCCCTAAACTAGAAGCGTCAGTTGGTTTGTTGAGAATATTTATTTCTCAACAGTTTCCTAGGGTATGTGTGAGTAACGCTGCAATTATGTCCAAGACTCAAATATCATAAAGGTTACTAAATGGAATTACCTAATGAAAAGAGAATGGCATTGTCAGAAGAGTAGTCATAAATGGTTGAGCTGAAAACCGAATGCCAAGGGTCAATAACAACACATCTTAAACACATGATTGTAGCAAGGGAAAAGCATATTCTGATGCTTTCTAGATTCTGTTCTAAGGGGTCTTGTTCAGTGTGTCCACACTTGAGTGCAGCTGTGTCCTGAGGAGCTGCCTGAACTTGGCCTGGGCCACTAAAAGAGTATGGAAAAGTAAGGGTGCAGCTGCTGCTTGGTTCTGTCTTCCCTAGATTCTGCAATTTCTGTTCCGTTGTCCGTGATAGTTCATACAGCTGCTTTTAGTATGAGGCTTGCTGGAAATGTATTGCTCATTCAGATTGCTGTTTGGTGCTAATAACTCTCAGAATAAAGGACCTGATGTGCTTTTTTTCCCCACTCGATGGCCTGCTTTGATACTTTTTTTTTATTAGTTTGGCTTCTCTGGAAGGAATGCTAGGAGAGCCTTCCTGAGCCTACAGAGTCATCTCTTCTGTGGCCAGTGTCTTGAAAGATAAAGGAGCATTCTGCTCACAGGCTTATGATGGATTGTTTTACTGATCAAGTAACTAAGATGTTCTCTCTGCATTTAATCTTCTAGACCTACCACTTCGAGGCCTCTCTTGAACCTCTGTTCTTGGCTTTTTTACCTAAAGAGGACCATGATGCTTCTGGCACTGTTTTGCACTGAGAACTTTGGTAATTATCACTGTGCTGGCCATGCAGAGTGTGGCACTGGAACAGATCACAATAAAACAAAGCTTTTTAATTGTCCCTGAAAGCGGAGAAACTTGGAGCCAATATAAGGGTACAGTCTGAAAAATTATTTTCCTAATTTGAGGCATTAACATCTCTGTCCCAAAACAGAAAACTGTCGCACCATGACTTGTGGAAGACAGCTGTGTTTCTTCTTCTGCTTCTTCTCATAGGCTGAAAAAGGACAGTGATAATCAGGCCAAGGATTTTGAGAGGGAGCTATAGCTTCTCAGAGAAGCCATGATGGCATGCAAAGTTGTTAGTTTGTGGATGTGGTGGATTTTTTTTTTACACCTACTGTGTTTTTTTTTTATGCTTCCACAATCTTTAATTATCCTAGCTTGCATAGTGTGAAATGTTAATGCGGTAAAGTACCTTTTGCAAAGGCAGGCATCTCGACTTCTGTAGAAGTCTACAGGGCAAACTCATTAAGCCTAATATGTAGAAAGGTAAGAAATACTTTGCAAGCACAGTCAGATTTTGCCAAGATCTAAACATAGTGTATTTGCATAAGTCTATTAGTATCTAATACAGTCTCTAATAAAAGAATGAGTTAGACACTTTCCAGAACTGGAATGTACTCATTAATATATTCTGCAAGTTGACTGTAGATGTAAGGGCCTTGGCACCTAACATTGGTATTGTTGTAGTTTCAGACATTACTTGCTTTGATAGCAGCCTAGTCATTCAATGACCAGAGAGTATGTTCTCCTTACAAGTGAACGTTTCTCCTCCTTTGCTTTTGTAATCTTGTGTAGCCCTATCTGAGGGAAAACCCATCATGTTTTCTTGTAGAGGTGGAGTGTTACTACAGTTATACCTGCATTGTTGTTAGCACTAGCCCTCTGAATTTCCCTTCTGCAAGACAGGGCCTGTAGACTTCATGTATGATTTCTCCTTTGTCTAATGCAACACTTGAACACAATGGACCTTGTTTAGAAGCGACTGATTCTTCTGTAAAACTAACTGTGCAAATAGTCTACAACTCAGGGTAATATTTCTGACTGGCAAGGTTTAACACTGCTATTTCACAGCATGGATGCATTGTGGAAAGGCAAGGAGAAGACCTCACCTTGATGCAAGGTGCCTTTTAGCTGGTGGGGCTAACTGCAGCCTCTTATATGTTAAAACAGATTTCTTGTATACTGACTTCCCTTATTAGGGAATTTCTGTGATTCTTCTCTACAGGATTTCTTGTCAATGAAAAGTTTTTTGTAATGCATTGAATTAGTGTTGTGACTGTAGGCTATGATTGGTTTTTCTTCACAAGGAACTGATTTAGGCTTTTCTCAAATTCCTGTGATATGACCATATTTATAAAGATGATGAAATGCTTGTGTTCTGGCTGTGTGAATGTCTTTCTAGAGACTTGCCCTAAATCCCTGTTGTTATCATTGTATGTTTGATCATCACCAGAAGAGTGAAGAAATTCTTCACACTTTTTCTTTGTGATACTGACCTTTCTGAGATGCTTCTCCTTACTGAGGAGATACGGGCTTTCTCTGAACCTGCTCAGGCTGGAACATGATGATTGTTTATGCTTATTGATGCTGGTTGGAAGGTGTTCTCTGTGCTTCTGCCATCCTTCCCATTACAGCAGAACTTCCTATAAAGTATTTTTCCATTCCTTCTTGGTCCATAATGGAGTATAATCCCCTGCCTTGCATCATAAAGATTTGGATAGTCTATTTTAATCCATGGCAGCCTGCTTCCTCTATTATATAGTTATGAGGGAAGAATACAATGAGGACAAGTTTACTCCAGCAGTTAATCAGAGGGATCACTGAGATACAGGCCCTTGTAACTTGGCCAAGATTTACTGTATTGTAAGTGTAGCATTACTGTCAAGTCTAGCCCATAATTACTTGCAGAAGTGGGCTTCAACTCTTCCTCTGAACATGATTAACTAAATTTCTTCCCAAGAATCTTATCCAAGGCAAAGTAAAAATGCATGGATTTGAACTCCTGATTATAACTGCAGCTGAGAGGTTACAAGCAGAAAATGTTTGAGGATGATCTTTCTCTTAGTGAAAGTCTTGATGTGATAAGGTTTGCTACCAGGTGATAAACAGGGATCCTCCTGGGAGCTGATCAAACTGACCTTATGTAACCTCTCTTGTTTTTCCCTTCACATTTCCCATGTAATGGTACCTGTCATTCTTTGCAACTCTGAGCTTTGTGTATTTCAATGTTACCCTTTTCTAGAATTAACTTCAGTCATTATTTAAAATAAAACTGTATTCTTTCTGCTATTGAAAGCCATTTGCTAATGAGAAGGAACAGCACCAAAGTGAAAAACATTAAGAGAGTCCCTCTAACCAGGCAGTATGAGGCCCTGAAATCTACTGACTGCATGTCACTTCTTTTTTCTTCAAATGGTTAAGATTTCACTCATGGCTGCTGCTTCAGATCGTGTGAAGTTATAGTACATTAGAGGTCTGAGGTGCTTGCCCGTAGTTATTTGAGATATTGCTGTGTCAAGAAGCAAAGTTTTGTTTATAATAACAAGTAAACAACCCAAAAATAGTATGGTTGCAAACAATTTGTTCCAAGTGATAGTAGCAGAAGGTAAGTCTCTTCTGGGAATACTGAGGCTTTGGAGTAGGGTTATAGTCTTTTTTTGGTGTAGGTTTATTTCAAGTACTACTACAGAAATGGCTCTGTACTGCCACTTCGAGTAGATGAAATTAATCTTGATCCTAACTCATGTCTTCCTCAAATTTTTATTTGTTGTCGAAGTCTAGAAAAGTCTACTTTTGGACTTTATCTCAGTGCTATGACTTAAGTGTTCTTCTACCATAATACCTGGTATCATCGGACTCAGAAGTGCTTTTTTGCACTTTGCAAGTGTAGATTTGCATGTGATGCCTTTTAAAGGCTTGTAGCTGAAAGATTGCTACACAACAGTGAATTCTGGGAACTTCAGGTAGTGTCTACAGTGCAAAAATAAGTGACGTGGCTGTGATTCCACTCATGTAGTATATGTGTGGTTACCTGTCAGGTGCAGAGATTTGTAGCATTGAATTAGCTTCTCATAGGTTTTGTTGATCAAAATTGGGGAATATTTCTCAGCAGTTAAACACGATTTGCTGATGTACTTGTGCAAAGAGCTGTGAAATTTCAGTGTGTGAATCCTTTGCCTGGCTAATTGCTGTTAACCAGCTTCAGGCCTTCTAATGAAATTACAGAGGGAGAGCTTCTCCTGATGTAAAATTGAGTCTTCATAACTGCATGTCTTTTCTGTATGGTGCATTTCTTTCACCTTCTTGTGTTTAGCAGTTGCTAGGTAAATAACTGCTTGTGTTTCTGATTGCTCTGTCAAATTGTAGGTGTTGCAGAAACATGCATATAAAAATGCTAAAATGCTCTAGGGATAGGAAATAGAATTAAAAAGATTCAGAAGGAACCCAGTGTTCAAAATCGATCCAACTTAGTTGTATGTATTAATGGTTCTTTCCCCCTTCCTCCTAGGTTTTTAGAAGTGTAGAATTTCATAATAAATTAGACTAATACCATGTACTAAGAGCTGCTGTACTGGATCAGGATGAAATTATGTAGCCCAGTAACTTGCTGTGGTTAGTGTCTTGGAGCACATGATCTAGGGAAGATCAGGCTGAACATAGTGATACTTCCTAGGATGCTTTTTGATAGCAGTCCCTAAGCCTATGGACTTTTCCAGCCCAGGAGGTATCTGGCCCAGCCACTTCCTTGGCAGTGTATTTTCTACTTGGTAGTATTTGTGCTACTCACTTTACGCTGCATCTTCCACCCTGGTCAGCTTGTCTAGTTATTTTTAAACTCTTCAACCTCTGTTATCTGCAACCTTTGATAGCAAGGAGTTTCACAGTTCAACCAGGCACATTGTTATATATGTGTATATACACAGAATGTATATCAAGGTGAATGTATACATATTATGTGTTTCTCCCGTTTTACTTGTGTACCCGCAGTACCCTTTTTTCTAGTGGGTCAGATGTTGTTTGTTATAATATGTTGGGTAATTGTTATTCCTTGTGTGCTTGCTAGTTTTTTCTGTATGTTGGGAGAAGAGAGCAGAGTGTTCTGAGTACAGGATGCAGGTGCACAGACTTCTATAGTGATGCTTGTTGCTTTTTCCCTAGCAATTCCTTGTGTTTAGTTTGGCTTTTGACTGACTGGTTACTTGAGCTAATGTTACAGGAGATATTTAGCACAGCTCAGAGAATGTGTTCCATAAAATTATGTAGATTGGTGCATCACTGTGCTCATTTAGAAATAATTTTTCCTTGGGTAGATAATTTTGGCATTTAGCAACAATATCTACTATACTATTTTATCACTCTTCAATCTCATGAGATCCTTTGGATTTCTGTGATGGTCTTAAATGGTAAGTCCTTTAATGTAGTAACTTTTGTCTTCCTCTTCACTTTTTTTTCAGATTGCTAATAAATAGTTACTTATGTCTGTGATATTAGAGAGTTGTGTGGGGTTCTTCCTGTCACAGTTCATAGTCAGGGCCACCCCCAGACCTGTAGCAGATGCTCTCTGTTAACCCTTCTCCCCTGCAAAGGAAAAGGGAGTAAGGAAGAGACTTAACAATTAGAAAAGTACAACAGTGTTACTGAGAATACTACTACTACTACTACTAGTAATAATAATAAGATGGAATATATACAAATAAATACAAAACCAGTATCAAACCCAACTGCCCCCTGATGGCAATACGCCACTGTCAACCCCAGTGCTGGGGAGCAGGCCCTGGGGAAAAGTCCCAGGTTGGACTTAGTAGCAGACAGGAAGTGGGTACAGGAGCTGGATTCTGAAACTGGATTCAGGAACACACAGATCGGGATCAAAGGCAGAATGGATGGAGTCTTCCTCAGATACTGGCCATTGAAGAAGAAACGAGAGAGTAAAGGAGGACTTGACTCTCACGATCCCTCAGCCTTATATTGAATATGACGGATATGGGATGGAATGCCACACTGGTCAGTTTAGGGTCACTTATCCTGTCTGTTCCTCCCTGCAGGTGTAGCCTTTCCTTTCTGCCCCCATCAGTGTGGCACACAGGATTTAGCAGTGACCTTGGTCTGCACACCAGTCCTTGGTAGTAACTCTAAACATGGGAGTGTTATCTCCGCTAGAGGCAGGTACTGTCTACAAAAATATGCTGTTAGCTTGAGACAGTGCAGTTAGAAGAGCTTTAGCTCAAAAGTAAAGTCACTGAACAGAATTAGTTCTGTTCTACCCCAAACCAGGACACGTCCTGTGATAGAATTCCCTTGTTCCTTTTTTTTATTTCCAAGTTTTAAAAATCTATTCTTAATCTGTGAGAGAGCAGATGGGTCTGATGGCAGCTTAGTTTTTTAGAGAATTCAGTAGAACCTTATAGAAAGCCTTTCCGAAATTTGAGGGGAAAACAAAATTGTTCCTGTCCATGTGATCTGTGACTTTCTTCAAAAAATTGTTTATGGGGGTGACTTGTCTCTCTATGAACAATTGAATATTTTTTTTTTTCTCTTTTCACTGTTTGCTAACTCTATCTCTAACTAGTGTGGTCATCAGACTCGATCACCAACTAAATTTTAACAGGCTTTGCAGTATTTATTCACACCTGGAGAATCTCACGTGTTTCTGTATGAACGGATGCTGCTTTGGTTAATTCCTGGCTGGAAGCTGAAATAATGTGCAGTACTGAAAGTACTGGTGTAGCTCTGACTCTGTAAAACCAATGGGAGAAAAGGCACAAATTAAATCTACTAATTTTCTCTGAAGTATTCTAAGACTTTTCAAAGAAAAACTTCCTTCAGTAAAGGACAAGTATGTAAAGTCCTTTCTACAATTTTTTTTTACTCTCAATTCCTGTTCTTAAAAATCTGCTACTGCAGCTACTTATTAAAACCAACTGTGTAAACTCAACAGCAAAAGTTTGGAAGTACAGGCTCAGCATGTAAGAACTGTGCTTCTTCCCAGCTGCCTGATCAACATGTATTTTGACTGACGAAACTCTGAAAGTAAACTTGCAAGTAACTTCTAAACTAGTAGAGACAAACTTAGTCTTAAGCAAAATGGCTTTAAAAATATATGGACTAGAATTGATGGCTCTGGCATGAAATGTTCGTGAGGAGATTTATACTTCACCCCACTGAAACTTGATTCAGAATTGTCTCATGAAGCATTAACTGTTTCATTTTTATGAAGTTGCACTGTTGATTTGCAGCAGAAAAAGTGTGGGTATTATGGGAAAAACTTTTTTTTCTGTTTTTTCAGACCATGTATACTAACATATGCTAACATATTGGGACATTTATGATGATGTTCTAAAAAAACGGGAAACAAGAAATCCCAGTTCTACACTAATGCTTTAAATATTACAAAAATCTCTAATATATTATGACTGGGAATGGCAATTCAAGTGTCATCTTTCTGTGACTGGTTGTTACTGTCTTTCCCAAAGTGCATGTTTTCCTTGAAATTTCAAAATGCAACTTCATTAACTTTGGTTTGATGTGTCTACAGAGAAAATTCTGGCTTTGTTCTTCCTGTGCTGAGTCAGGAACACTTTGAACCATGGAATCAGTTGGAGAGTGTTGCGGCATTTTCTGTTTTGTTTTGTTTTGTTTTTCTTCTTTTTTTGTGTGTGTACACTACCACCCCATCCCTCTCCAAGCCCCCTTACAAGAAATGACTGCACAAAGTGTAACAGCTTATTTTCGTATTGTCATGTGTCGCAGTTGTCTGCATTCTGTCTGCTCTGTACAAGTGAGCCCTAGACCACAGCATATTCAAAAAGTTACATGCTTAAAGAGAAATTACTGCTGAGTTACTGACTTTTTTTAAAAAAATAACAAAAACCATTCATCTTGGTTTGACCATATGTAACCAGAGTCATTAAAAGGCAAAGTTCTTGATTCAGACTTGCAAGTATTTTAAGTGGTATAGGGCAGAAAAGGTGATGGAGTAAACCACAAACTACCAGAAGCTGTTACTGCTCCAGCAGTTCTCCTTGGACTCTCTCCTGTATGGAGGCAGCAACTGCTCTATTGCTCCTACACTGTATCTCTGGGTCCAGACTATAAAGTGATTTGATAGTTTTAAAATGTAACTTATACCACTCCTGTTCTATTCCTGGTGTTTTCAAGAATGGCTTGTGTGGTGATTAGTGGTTGGGGTTTGATCATATCATCACTTCTTTCTTACTCTGTCTTATTCAGTGAAAGCCAAGAGGTCTAGTTAGTAGCCACCTGCTGAGCTTCCTGCTTATAGGGTGACCTCGGTGTGGAAACTTCTGCCTGAAGAAAAGGGATGAAGTGTAGTTCCTGCTAGCTCTCCAGGGGAAAAGTTTTTCACCTCTCGAGGAGAAGTATCCCTAGGGATCTCTCCATCATTTTCTGACTCTTTAGAGAATGTAGATTTTCTTACATACACAAGGAGCTACTTCTCCCTTACTAATTTTTTTCTTTTAAAGTCTATAGAAACTTTCAGA
>NW_008614268.1:0-9748 GCF_000691845.1 Merops nubicus | reverse complement strand
TCCTGCTGATACTGAATCTGCATCATTCAGACTATTCTGATTATGACAGTTCCTATTTAAATAAGTGCCGTGAAGGCTTCATTGCTTCATAGCATCCTGTAGGACACTTGGATTTTCCAGGAATAAAGCCAAAGCCTAGAAAATCAGAAGATGATTTGAGATCTTTGAAGCATCCATATAATTTCATAGTGAAATGAAAATCAAGAATTACTGTGTTTTGGTTTTGTGGTGTTTTTTTTTTTTTTTTGTTCGTTTGTTTTTTTAAGGTTAGACTTAATGTACAAGCTACTAGTAGAACTGAGGGGAGGCAGTGACACAGTTTGACCAGGGAACTGATTTAAGTTGTTGTTTGTGTTTTACTTACGTCAGAATAAGCTGGCATATTCAGTCTAGTGCCATATGTGGCTGCTGATTTGGTAATCAATGCGTCAAGCAGCATACTTCATGCCAATCCTCTAATCTCTGGCACGAGCTGCCACTGAGTTTCAAGACACAGTTGTGGGCACTGAGGAGTGTATGGACTTTGACAAAGAGGTTTTATTCTTCTGAGCTCAATGCTTTGCATTATTACTTGATTAGCAGAAGCACTCAAGCTGGAATCACTACTCATCCAGAACCTATCGATTAGCTGTATAAGGCTTTCTCTGTGCAGATTTCTCAGTCTTAGACTTGTTTTGGTGCTTCTCTCCCCCCAACCCAACTAAAAAGTCTTTATTTTTTCATGGTTTATGGAAAAAAACATGGAGACCTAATACTGTTGTTGCTAAGAAAACAATAATTAGGCTGATGCTGTGTTCATGTTTGCTGTTGAAAGTGACTTGAAAAGCTAATAATAGGTCTGTCACTCTAATACTCAAAGGTCAGGTTATCTTTATGTTCAATTTTGAAAATGCTGAACAACTGCAGGAGCTGAAGCCTAGAATGAACACACTTTATTTGAAAAGGTGGGGAGAAAAGTAGCTTATAATCTGTTTTCCAAAAGTGTTTTTTAGCAAATTTTAAACACTTACATAAAAGCAGCTTTGCGAATTATTTAAAATGTGTGTTCTCTCGGATTTTTTTTTTTTGGTGCCTTAGTTTATGCTTTCCTAATTTCAAGGATGTGACTGAAGGGAAACTGAAGGGTTGTTGCGAACACTGTCTGGATCTTCGATTCCCTAGATCCAAAATATATTCAGCAGTGTTATTAAGCTTCAGAGTGAATAATTTTTAGTTTTATTCATATTTTGGTAACACAGAAGAAGGGTTATCTGGTACACTCATGTTCTTTCTGTTCAAGAAAAGCATCTCAAAGCTCTCTGTGGAATTAAGAACGATGTTCAAGGAGACTCTCAGCTAGAAGCAAGGCAGGTGGGGTGTTCAATCCCCCCTGCGTATGCATAAGCACAAAATTTACTACTTGCAGTGTGTTATGTGAGGGTTTTTTAAATAATACCATTATCTGGCTGATAGACTTTTTTGGTTTGTTACCACTTAATACTGCTGTGACAACTTAGCAATACATAAGAGAGTTAAGGAATTTGGAAGGTTCATGAGATAACCAGCAGGTTGAGAAAAGAAGGTATGACCTGTGTTCACCCAGTCTTCCATTTTATATCTAGCTTTCTACAAGTCATTCTACAAGACATTTCTGCAAGACATTCTGGGAATTCTTATGGACTAAAGGAATATGTGTGTGTCTTTATAATACATGATGCTACAAATAAGAATGTGTATCTCTTCAGTGTGATCAGTTCTCATCTCCCCTTTTGGTGCTTCCCACCCCCAGCAGCTCATAACTTTTAGTATTATTCCCAACATAATCTCAGAAGTATGTGTTAATTACTGGTTGCTGTCCCCTTAAGAGCAAAAGATAGTATTGTGTTTTTAATTATTAAGATCTCTGATTTTTTATGAAAAATCCAAAGAGAAAAATTGCATGTGTAGCGTGCCTTAGCTCCAGTAGCATCTTCCACACAAAGCATAGCTGAAGAACATATGATTTCTGTAACTGCTTCTTCAGGGGCAAATAACAGATAGTTCTTCTGCTGCAGAGGAAGGTATTTATCTAATAGATAATGAAAGAAAACCTGGAGATGGGTTTGCAGGAGGCTTAATGAAATATTCTTCTCCCTTAATTTGGATAACATGAACATTCAGAAATTAATAAGAAAAACAGTTACAGGTTTTTTGGAGTGGATAGTACAACTGAGTAGAGCTGGACAGGCAGGTTAGGACTTGGGACCCCTAATGGTGACACAGTGGTCTTATTTGTGATGCACCATGAAAACACAAATGAGAGGGGTTTTTCATGTAAAAGCTGAGCTGTCCTTTAATGCAAGTTTAAAATAAATTTGCTGTGCTTCTTTCTTAACACACTGCATTGATGGTGCTGTGTCCTAGATTATACTTCAGTGATGGTATGACTCCTGTTCTTCAGGCATCCTTTCAGATCAGACAAGTTATAATATTAAGTGTACGAGTACTAATGCAGCTGGAGCGGCAGGTCAAAAGTACGTCTTACTGGTAAATTTATCAAGAAGGTGATGGGTGCCCATGGGATGTTGCAAACTGGGTTATATTCAAATACAGTCTTGCAACCTCAAATGGGGGATATTTTTTTTTTTTTCTGTGTGAGAATTTCCAGGTTGTCTCCCTGTAAAGGCTGTGTAGTTCCATTGTAGCTGAATAATTGGATCTGGGAATATTGGCCATTTATTATTAATAAGTATGCAATCTAATACAAACCAGCACAACAAGTTTTCATTATGGAATAGCATGTTCTTACCTCACTTCTTCAGTGAAGAAAGACTGATAAAAACTCCAGTATCTGGAAGCCTAGAGCAGATACTGGTTTTGTCCTCTTTTGGATGAAGGCATCCTAGGAGAATGTAAATAGGCTCAATGGGACTGAGGAAATGAAAGAAGAGTGGGAGATGGTGAGAGGGCTGCCTTAGGAGACAGGCACAGAGCTGAGCTGTGTCACGGGAGAGGAAGAAGAACAGCCTGAACTGTTGCATGAAGAGAAGATGATCACTGGTGTGGTGACTCGGGCAGTGTGTTGTGTTTTTGGGGTTGTGGAGTTTGGTTTTTAAGCTTTAAATTAGTCTGTAGATCATCTCTCAAAAATCTCCCCCATCAAAACTGGTTTGACAAATGTTATAACGTAAGTCTTCTTACTTAGTGAGCTTTGTAATTTAAATTAACATTTTCTCTAGCAGTCAAGGTATTCAACATAATCACTACAAATTGTTTTTTACTAGTGCTGAGTTCTAGCATTATGTCAACTAAAGAACTAAAACCTGTTTACCTGCTGTACGAACTTTCCTTAAAGGCACAGTCAGGCTATGTCACTAATTTACTGGTTCAGCAATGTGTCCTCTTTCACTGGAGGAACCAATTCTCTTAGAGTTCTCTTAGGGTTAAAGTGCCTTTTTTTTTTTTTTTTTTTTTCCCTTCATTTTACCCTCAGGAAAGGTAAATGAGGATATGTTATACTAGGTTGGAAGTCTTGAAGGATTTGGAGATATACCGTTAACATTGCTACTTCTAGATAATTGGTTTCAAGTTTTGTGAACGTAGTCTTACACAAGTGCATCTAAGAGTTTATATGACTTTTGTACCCTTTGCTAGTTTAAAAATTCCATATTTTTTTTTTTTTTAAAAAGTTATTAAATGCACCAGTGGTATTGGATTAAGAGAGAAACCCTCCAGAGTCAAAGGAATGTATTACATACTGAAACAGTGACAGCTTAAGTGTGGGTAATGCTGGCTTTCTGCTTAGTTGTAAAAAAATGTTGTAGATCAACACACAGTAGTTACAGAAAACATAGTTGAAAAGTAGAAATCAGTTTAAATTGAGGCGAGGGTTAAGATGCGGTTGCTTAACATCAGTGGTTCTAAGTCATAGGGAATAAAAGGCAGCAGAAGGGTAAGGAATTTGTAGATCAGTGAGGTGCTTCAGTTGCACAAAATCATGGTTTGAGGGCTTGCAGAATGGGATAAGTTAAAGCTTAAAGCTGTTTGAGCCAGTGTTCCCAAATCTGATTGGGATAGCACCAGTGAAACACCCGTGTCTAGGATTTTTAACCTGCAGAGGTAAAAAGCACTTGAAAAACCAAACATTGGAAGTGTAGATCAGTGGGGTTGAGCTTCCAGCACTCACTCAGCCTGTCTGCCTTGCTGTAGGGAGTTTGAGTGGCTGAACACTGTTGTCCTGCTATGTTATCATTAAAAAACCTCAATCTGCTGGAGTACTCAGCAGTACTCATGCTGAATATGCTTTCTTATGTTAGCAACTGCCTTTACAATTAAATGTTGTCATATGACAAATTACTGCATGTATGTGCATTAACAAAGCTTTTAATCTCGGATTTAGTTGTCTTTCTTTTAATCACCTGTCTTTTATAAAACACTTCCTATTTCCAAAGTACTGTTGCAAGTCTGATGGTACTTTGGTGTTAGAATGTGAGTCTTCTACAGTGAAATCAATACACTGGTCTTCAAACACGCAGAAAATGGTATACTAGGATAGTATACCATACAGAGTTAGAAGAAGAGTGTGCTTTGAGTCTGTCTCATCTCATGAAGGACTAAATAGAACACAGTATTATGGAAAAAAATGAAATACAGTATGCTGATGTGTAGGTACCCCAACTGCAGAATGAGTGTTTTGTGCTAGGGTGCTGCATGAACAGAATAAAGACTCCTCGTTCCCCAAATAGCCTCTTTAATAGCTGTCTGTGGTTGTTGCATGATTGACAAGCTGATCTATCTCAGTCTTCTTTCTGATAGTGGCTGCTAGCAGATGCTCTGAAGAAAAAGTACAAGCAATGGAGTAGCATTCTTTTTACCAGAAATAAGAGATTTAGGGAATTCAGGACAGTTCAGATGGAATGTATGTCATGGTTAAGAGAAATTGGATCTAGTTCTTAACAGATTTCCTTGCATGTTAGGTTATGGTCACTACAACATCCTTTGACAAGTCTTTGTGATATGTAACTTGCTGTGAAAAAATTTATATAGGTATGGCTATTTTGTTTCACCTGTTGCCTGAGTTTTTCCTGCTTGTGTCCTGAGGAGTTAGAAGTAATTGTGTTGGAGCATGTATACCAATATTATGTGGTCGCTGTCCGTGGCATAGGGTTTTAAAACATTCAAACGAATGATTGTATAGCACACTTCTATAGGACATTATCCAAATGCTTTTGGCATATATCTGTATGTAGTGGTGCTATAGGTACAAAAATTAAATAGGGGCATGCAGAAAGAGAAAATAAGGAATACTAGCATTCAAGTTCTAATGTGAAAGAATGTGGGAAATTAATTTAGACAATTACAGAGCAAATCATGCTTTTTATTTCACTGAATGGATTGACCTAGATGCTAGGATAGTGTCATTGTCTTGGACAGTCCTGTCCAAAGCTTGATGCACTTGTGGATTAATTTGTTCAAATCTTATTTGGCCTGTTTTCTTAATAAAATTTTAACACCTTGATTCTGTTCATGATTTGTAAGAAAGTAACTTGTGTAAATAATCTCTTACTGAAGCATTCAGTTGTCACTGATAGTATGTAGCCTTTTATGGTTAAAGGAGAGAAAAGCATCTTTTTGTGGTATGTAACATTTTGCCACATTTTGGTTGCCAGTTTTTGTTTAGCAAATGGCATCTGACTCTTCTGTGTTTGCTGGTAAGGTGCCTTGAGGGACATCAAGTTGTAAATGATCTAGTGAATTCTTTGGCTGATTTTTGCACTGTTGCTGAATATGCTGCCTTGGCAGTCGCTACCCCTACGTGCTCATTTCTACAACTTCACAGTGCTGGTGCAAGCTTCACATGGCTGTGCGATGAACTGGATGAAGGATTGATTTAGGTAAAATATGACCCAGAAAAAAATGCTTATGTTTTGGTCTTGATTGTTCGAGTGACAGTATCATTGCTTATGCTAGCAGAATTCAGAGTCTGAAACAAGAGTGAGCTCCCTAAGCACTTGCAGGGAGACTTAAAGCAGAGGAGTCTCTAGAGACTTCAGTTTTGACTTCTTCGTGCTAAATAACCTGGGGATAATCATAGTCGGTGTTTATACTGTTCTAGAAATACTGAGATAGCTACCTGATTCCTGGTCTAAACAAAAATTTCTAAACGTTTAGGACTTTGTCTGCCTCTTGTGTTTTTTTACACATTGTTTGTACTGTGATCAAAAGGTAGCTGCAGACTCCAGGCAGAATAATTAAACATGATTCCAGAGACAAGACATGAGAGAAAATGGACTGTGCAGTTACTGGGCATGATTTTGCAATCAGTAGTACAGTTTGCTTTAAATGTTTATCACAGGAAAAGTAGGAAGTGAACTTCTGTCTCAAATGAAAATTAACTTGGATGAATTCAAGAGCCTGCTTGCTTGCCACTGAGGTGTCTTTGTTCTCAGTCAGTAACAGTGCCATAAACTTAGAAAAGTATAGCTTGTTTTCAGTGCTCTTGCTGTTTCCTATATCAGTGGTGCTAAACAGATGATTGTAAAGTCACTGTATTTTGATGTGAGTGAAGGGCCGGTGGGAGAAAGGGATCACTGTCCTTGTGTAGCGCTCCAAAAAATTGCAAACGAGTAGGAAGGTAGCATGTCAAAGTGGTGGCCTGGGGAAGTTCCCCAGATTTCTTCTGAGTTGAGTGGATGACTTCATTAAGACACAGGACTAAATGCTTTAATAACTAGACCATCTATCCATGATTTGGGACATGCATATGTGAACTTTCTTCAATATGGGTTATCTGTGGGGCACTGAATGACTAACTGGTTGCATCTCCTTCAGTTCTGCATGCTTGAAGTAAAACTGGGCTTTGTTTCTGCAGACTGCCTATAAAGGGTTTTGATGTGAGTTAAGTAACAGCTTTCCTATGGTCAGAGACTGAAAGAGATCAAGGTTTGCTTTCTTCTCAGGAGAGTCAGTAGCAGGAGTAGGTAGTCCAGATATGGGCCTTGGGCCATTGTGCCCTTGTGCTGGCCTGGTGGAGAGTGCTGTGCTGACAGAGGTGCTGCGGCTCCCCTGATTCAGGGATGGGATAACCCATCGTGGCATTTGCTTGTAGTCTACTTGCTTTTCTGCCCTCAGCTTGTATGTGGGAACACCATAGTGTGGAAAGGGTACTGATCCTTTGGCAGGATGAGCAGGGCAGCCCTGAGACCCCAGTTCCCACGGCATTACACAGGCAGCAGTATCCACAGTGCATTTTTGACACTTACCAGGGCTGATGAGTTTCAAAAGATACAAGGCCACAAAAAAAAAGTACGAGTTTCTGTTTGTGTAAGTTTAATGAGCCTTTACTAAACATTCAGTGCATAGACTCCAACCTGTTCCACTTCAAGTATCAGTTATGTTTGAACTTAAGTGAAACATTAGCTAACATGTCTGGATTTTTTTTCCTTCAAGAGGCTGTAAGTCTCCAAATGTTTTCTGGGATGTGAATCCTTTATTCAGGTTTTTCATTACTAGATGTTGACAACTTTTGGCTGCAACACTTTTAGTGTCTTAAAGCAAGTAGCAAAGCTGGATTCAGCCCATCATGTGAGGGAGAGTGTGTGTCTATCCCCTGGAGCTAACTGCTCTCCTTGGAGGAAGACTTAAACTTTAAGGGACACATTTACAAAAATGAGCTGCTATGGAGGGTAGTCTGTGTCAAGTCTCAAGTTAGTGCACTTGAGGGGAAAAAAGTTGATAACAAGCTAATTGTTTTTCCCCTGCCCACTTTGTTTATGACCCCTTTTAAAATTAAAGAGGATAAACTGCTGGAAGCTAAACTTGCTCAACTCAAGTGAAAAAGGGAAAGATGGTGTCTGCATCCTAAATGGACAGAAATCACTATCTGTATTAGAAGTAAAATTGTGTTTAGGTGAGTACGCTCAAATAGTAAGATCTTTATTTCCTGGCTGCAAAATAAATATGGAGGATTTCATCAAGAGAAACAGTTGCACAGTGGAGCTGATTTGATACAGCTGTCAAATCCACTGAGTAAGCACTTTAAAAATTACTGAAAAATATCTTTTTTTGGTCATTTTGCTTATGTATTTGGATTAGAAAGGAACTTATTAGTGGCTATGGTAGAAGGGATAAGGCAATACTATATATTTCTGTAATTTAGTTGTTACCTATTACAAATTCACTAAATCTAAGGTGCTGCTGGACATTGTCAACCTCCCCTTCATCCTTATGTGCATGAATGTTTTTTGGCAGAGTCTTCTGTAAACAGGATATGAAGTTGTCGGAGCCCTGTTTGACTGCATTTGTTGGTGTTTTGGAAAGTGTATGGGTGAATTCTAGCTGCTTGATCACATGTGTACACATGTGCAACCTTCCTCCTTTTCTTATCCTGAGGTGCTATTAATTTAATCTCTTTGAACCTGATCCCAAAGACTCTTAATTAACCATAGCACATAATACTGCCTTTCGTTTTGCCATTGCTATGTTACTTTTCCTGTGATATTAATCTTGAATTGTTTGGAATAGCCTTAGAACTGACTAGTTACCCTGTGTTTTTGGGTGGTGCTACACCAACAATACATTAACGGTGCCTCACTATGCATGTTATTCTGGTTTGAAAAATTAAGCATTGTTCTGGTGCAGAGTTGAGACACAGACCCTGGTATATAAAACCTCCTGAAATGGAGACACACTTCAGTGTGTCTAAGTGGGATGCTTCAGTGGTCCTTCCCCAAGTAAATATTGCCTCTTACTAGGTTTCAAGAAGCATGGCACACAGCTGCTCTTTACTCCTTGTTGTAAAATAATGGGCCTTTTGCTGACTGAAGCAAGCTATTGGCATTATTGCTAGCAGCTGCTGAACTCTTAGCATTAACTTAGCTCATAAATGTTAATCATGTTGCAGTTTTGTTAGAGCTTGTCTGCATATCCCAGAGACACTAGCTAGTATGTCACTTTTTCTCATGTGAACTGATGACATTTTTTAGCAGACATTTTTATATAGAAACTTGTAATTCAGCAGTTTTACTGCAGTGGTTGAAATTCCTTAAAAACTGCACTTTTAACTGTAGCTTCACTAGTTCTAGTATAGCTTTATTTATATGTGTTTCAGTAGGTTCAAAGCTGCTGAGTGTGTGGTAGAATGAGTACACAGCTGAAGGGAGTATGCTGTCTGCTTACTGACCTGTTTGGAGATTTGTGACAGTCAAATCCAAACTAAACAACAAAAACTGTTCCATTTATCCTATGTTTCAGTTTAAAGTCACGTTCATATTGTGATTGTTTTGCTTCTATATAACTGAAAATTTTACAGGACATGTAAGGTTGCTGCAGAAATTATCTGCATAACAAGCAGTTAAATAATGTGTTGTGGCCTGTCCCTCCCACTTTTGAGCCAGTGAGAATGTGTTCGTAAAAACAAGACACAGCTCCCAAACAAACTAATCCTTTCCTTCCTTAAGGTCAGAAAACTAGTGTTTTCTGTAGGGAACATGAGTAATATCGCAGAACCTCGTTTTGAGCCTGTCAAAGTAATTGTAAATATAGGACTCATAAAAGCATAAATAATGAAGTAAAAGCTGCTATATTGTAGGTGTTTAACTTTTTGATTTTCACAGACTCACAGAATGTTAGGGGTTGGAAGGGACCTCAAAAGATCATTTAAGTGATCCTGCTCTGGCAGGGGGGTTGTACTAGAGTTCATCACCCGGGAACACATCTAGGCAGGCCTTGAAAGTCTCCAGAGATGGCGACTTCACCCCACGCCGGGCAGCCCGTTCCAGTGCTCTGGTAC
>NW_008614267.1:35705-58818 GCF_000691845.1 Merops nubicus | reverse complement strand
CTCTCCTTGCAGCCACGTGCTGGGTTGGCATGTTTGTAATTCATAGTTGTTAACTATTATTTTATCTTGATCTCCCTGTGTTTGGGAATTGGTGCAGTGTGGCTAACAGTAAGCAGTAAGACCCCAAAGCTTGTAGGAACAAACTTAATTGCACTTGGGGTTTGCTACAGAATAAAGTATATTCATGGGCTTATAGACTCATAAACTAAACCAGGAAGAAAATTTTATAGATACAGAAATAAAGCACTGATTCCCTGAGAGCCTCAGGCTATCAATACCTGCATCTTTGTAGGAACAAACAATAAGTTAGACTATGTGCCAAGACAAAAAATTGCAATGAATTACTACTTTCTTTTCATGACAGCCAAGAGAACCTTTGGATAATGTATGGATTTGGGCTGCTAGAGGCATCTTCAGGGAACAGCTTATGTAACTACTGGTAACACCATCACTCACACAGTGCAGGAGTTTGAGTGAGTTACTAGGATAGATCCCAAAAAGCTGGGACCTCAAGTTCAAGCAGATATTGATACTTGTTCTGTTGAAACTAGGACATATTAGAGGTGGTTTGTTTTCTCTCTCCTCACAAGAAGTCTTCTGTTGCTTTTTTTCTTGCAGGAAGACAAGGCTATGTGAGCTCTATGCAAAGGTTCTGGGATCAGAGGAAGCCTTACATGTAAGCACAAAATCTAAACTGTGTCGTCTCTTGGCAGGTTTGTTTAGCTGGAGAAGGGCAGAATGAAACCAGAATTGCAGTAGTGCTTTGGCACAGTGCTGCGTAACCTCATGGAGAAGGTACATGATATTGGCATAGAGAGAAAGTTACAGCAAGTCTTAGGTTAAGTTTGATGGTGAGGATAAGAATGAGCTTATGAAACAGTAAAAGGCAGACAGGTTCTTGTCCATCTTCATGGGTGACATCCACAGTGCTTACCATCATATCTCAACTGTTTTCAGATGTGACAGGCCTGCCTTTCCCACTCAGTCTGTGCTGAGCATAATGTTTCTCCTCTCTTGCTAGTTGCTAAGACCTATTGCTGCACGTTAATTGCTGCATTAAATCCAGTTGGTGACCAGTCATGAGCGGTGTCCCTCAGGGCTCAGTTTTGGGTCCAGTCTTTTTTAATATCTTTATCAAGAACTGGATGATGGGGATCAAGTGCACCCTCAGTAAATTTGCAGATAACACGAAATTAAGCGGAGGTGTTGATCTCCTTGAGGGTAGGAAGGCTCTGCAGAGGGATCTGCACAGGCCGGAGCAATGGGCTGAGGTCAGTTGTATGAGGTTTAACAAGACCAAGTGCCAGGTCCTGCACTTGGGTCACAACAACCCCAGGCAACACTCCAGGCTTGGGGAGGAGTGGCTGGAAAGCTGCCTGGTGGAAAAGGACCTGGGGCTGTTGGTGGACAGCTGACTGAACATGAGCCAGCAGTGTGTCCAGGTGGCCAAGAAGGCCAACAGCATCCTGGCCTGTATCAGAAACGGTGTGACCAGCAGGAGTAGGGAGGTGATCGTGCCCCTGTACTCTGCACTGGTGAGACCACACCTTGAGTACTGTGTCCAGCTTTGGGCACCACAGGATGAGAAGCACATGGAAGTGCTGGAGCGGGTCCAGAGAAGGGCGACAAAGATGGTGAGAGGGCTGGAAAACATGCCTTATGAGGGCTGGATGAGGGAGCTGGGGTTGTTTAGCCTAGAGGAGAGGAGACTGATAGAGAACCTTTTTGCTCTCTACAACTACCTAAAAGGAGGTTGTAGTGAGGCTGGTGTTGTTCTGTTCTCCCAAATTACTGATGATAAGACAAGAGGAAATAGCCTCAAGTTGCACCAGGGGAGGTTTTGGTTAGATGTTAAAAAGAAATTCTTCACTGAGAGAGGAGTTAGGCACTGGAAAGGACTGCCCAGGGAGATGGTGAGATGTAGCACTTGAGGCTATGGTCTAGTGGTTAGGGAAATGTTGGGATGAAGGTTGGACTTGATGATCCTAGAGGTCCGTTCCAACCATAATGTTTCTCATAGAAACTATGTTTGGGTTTGGTTGTAGTTTTTTCCTTTCCCTTGCCCTATCTCCCACGTAATAATAAACAACTGATAGAATTTGTGTGATCTCACACTTAGTTTCTGTGATCAACACCATTTTTCCTTTAAGGGCAATTTTAGATGAGTTAAGTGTTCCAGGCATCAGTTTCGAGATTACATAATTTTAAGCACAGTGCTATTATTTGCAGAACTGTGTAAGAACCATACTTTGCATTTTTAACAGTATATATTTGTATCTAATGTGCATGTTACAAGTGTTACACCTATGTACACCAGAGGTAAATTTTGCTTTATGTGGCTCAAAGCATAAAATGGTGCTCAAAACAGATTTACTTTGACAGATTAAGAGGATTATGTTTTACACTGGCCAGATTGGCTTGTTTTTTAAAAAATAGCAAGCAGTGTCTAAAATTAAGGCTTATTGTGTTGAACCCATGTTGCATTAAGTGACTTGTTAAATGTGCTTGTCTTGTCAGACGTTAACATGCAACAAATCATAAGCTATTCTTCTCTGCTGTCTCCTCAGTTCTTTGATTAGCTTCCTTGAGACTGTCCTTTCCTTGAGTGAATTGATCTCTGTTTTACAGCCAGTGCATTATGAAGAGAAGAACTGGTGTGAAGAGCAGTATTCTGGGGGATGCTACACAGCCTACTTCCCACCAGGCATAATGACCCAGTATGGAAGGTACAGTGTTTATTTATAGTGGGCTTCAGTGTAGTAAGATAAGACCAAGTTAATAAATATCCTCAGAAGGGATCATAAATCCTCTGTCACTGTTTGCTTTATACAGCTATTATAACCTTCCACTTGTCTCAGTTGGGCTTTATGATGGATGAGTACAGTATCATTAGGGGGTTTTATTCACATTTTTTATGCAGTGAATTCAGCTGAGTCGGTTCTTGGAAAGGAGTTGGGAAGATTGTGTAAACACAGTCTGTTTACAGAACTGACTTTGAGTATTTGAGATCGGTGTTACCATTTCCAGCACATCTTTAGCTGGAATTTTATAAATGCAGGCAGAGAGTTAATTCTTGCCAACAGTGACAGTAATGAGTGATTTTTTTGGACTTGTCCATTCCTTTGGCAGTTGAGACTTAATATAGTAATCAGCATGCTTTTTATACATAGTCCTCTCCAATGTAAGTTTTTGAAAATAAGGTTTACCAAAAAGAAAAAAGGCTTAATGGTCAGACCAGTGTTTGGATTCAGATACCTAATTTTTAATGTGGTGGCATATCCCTGTTTTTGTAGTATAAGTTTTCACAATTTAAAAATAACTTAGAGCAATAAAGCAGTTGTAATGAAGAATGTATAGAGGCCTCAGTGTTGTGATTTTAATGGTAATTATTGCAAATTCTGGCAAGAATCAAGTAAAAGAAAAATTAAATCCTTTTAATTTTTTTTTCTTTATTTGCATGTTATTTTAGATATCATGGGGATGTACTTCAGAATGCTACACTGTGCCAGTGATGTCTGGCATTGTTATTTATGATAATGGCTAAGGTCATGAGATGTAATAAGTCTCATCTCATATCAATTGTCCTTTACACCTATGAGCATTGTAAACATTTAGGAAATAAGAATGCTGGTGTGTTTACTGTAAGAAATGAAATGCAAAGCAGATACTCCCTGCAACTCAGTTCGCTCAAAGTTACTATCTTTAAGTGCTTGCTGTTATTTAAAACACTTTTATTCTAATATTAATCCAAAGGTTTCGGTTACCTTTCCCTATATGGCTGATGTGACTTACTGCTTGTCCCCCTCCAGGATTATTCGGCAGCCTGTGGGCAGGATCTATTTTGCTGGCACAGAGACGGCCACAGAGTGGAGTGGATACATGGAGGGGGCTGTACAGGCTGGAGAAAGAGCAGCCAGAGAGGTACAGACGCAAGCCCAAAACAGAGAGCCCTCTCAAATAACCTATGAAAATGAAAGATCTTCTGCTTGGAGTTGAAATGGGAATTGAGTGTTGACAGTGTCTGGTGTTCTGAAGTCTTGATGCAAATCCCTGCAAAGGGGATAGATGTCAAAAAGGATGAAGGTTTTACACTTAGATTTGGAATGCATAGGAAGAGCTCTGACTACTTCATCAAATTCTTCTCTGTTTCCAGGAATAAAATCCTTTCTTCTTTAGAGAAATGTCAAATTCTCACCTAGACGTTTTTTCTTCTCCCAGATGAACACTTTGTTAATCATCGTACTGGGAGATCCTGACCATTGGCCTCACTAGGAACAGCTCAGTTCTGCAGCTCTGCACAGAACCGAGCCCCTTCCTCAGCTGTTTCAAACAATACCGTTGAGACTGTAATATACCATTGTGACAGCCTTATGTGAAGTTGTTAACCAAGGACTTAAATATTTGCTTCTGAGAAAATGCCAATTCCTCAGTTCTTGTCAGGAATATTACAGTTTGTGGAGCAGCAAAATAAATTTCATCTTTTTTTTATGAGGTGAAGGGAACCTTATGGCTAAAAACTACAGTTGTGGAAAAGAAATTGGCCTGGAAGGGATCTGGAGAGTTCTTCTAGCCCATATCCCTGCCCCAAAAGACAGGTATCGATTGTCCCTAAACTGTCCTATTTGTGAAGGTGATACCTACCCTGTTCCTGAAAACCTCCAGAGGCAGTGCTTCGATACTTCTCTGATATAAGAACTTTACAACAGAGCCTCCATAGGCCTCAGCAGAGAAGTTGACAAATGAGCTTGACTGGTCAAAAATTTTGTGTTTTCCTTTCCTCATTTACTTGTGAAAGGAAAGTATGTTTAAAATCTAGTGCAAGAGTGTTTCTCATTCTCCTGTACTGGAAAGTTCTTGGGGTCCATGAATCTTCTCTAGAATAAAAGCTCATTGGAAAAGATGGCAAATCTTAAATCTACAAGTGCCTGGAATAGGAAAAACATTAATATCACCCCCTCCATTTCATTTTACTGTAGAAGTTGTTCATCTTGCTGTCTTTCATGGCTCTCATCTCAGGTAATATTTGCTATTATACTGTTCTTTGGTTCCTTTGATACTTTGGACGGTTATTTTTCCATTGCAAGGGTTTTTGTTTTTTTTTTTTTTTCAGCCTTGATTTTCTTTTGCTGAAAGTAGTGGTCTGTCATCACTCACAGGATTCTGTTCCTGCATCATGGTAAAATTTGCAAAACAAGTTACTCCTGGCTGTAGAGCTTGCCCATGCACTAGCTGGTTTATGCAAGCCTGACTTCACCATGAGTGTGTAATTAACCCTTAGTCATATTGGTATTATCCTGTTCCCATAGGACTAGTTAAGTTATGATATCACACATAGACTAAGCAAGCATAGAGAGGTTTTCTGGTATTGATTTTATTTTCCCCTAGGAGGAGAGTCTTATTCCCAGAATAATCATTCCCTCCCAGAAATTAGTTGTACAAAGGTCAAGTTTTCTTCTAAAATTCGAATACACTATGATTTATGTGCTGAATTATTTTTCATCATGCCATTTTAAAACAAAAATTGAAGCCAGCTCTTTTTCCCTTTTAAATAGTGAACGGTGCTTACTAGAGAATGTTATTTATTTTCAGATCCTCTTTGCTATGAAGAAGATCCCAGACAGTGAAATTTGGAAGCCAGAACCTGAATCAATTGTAAGTCTTCCTGTAGAATAAGTGAATTATTTTTTCCCTGTGGTTTTGCTGACGAGATGAAATTTTATTGGCTGTTTTTACTTAAGTTCACTAAATCAAAATGACAATAAACTTTCCCTTACTTACCAAAACTGCCCTTCCCTAAAGAGGAACATGGCATAAACTCAAGAGAGGGCACCCATCTGACAACTCTGTCATGTGGGATCAGGAAGAACTGCACTTTTTAACTGTACTCTCTTGATTTATGTCCTGCCTCTCACAGTGGAGGTGATGTTATGTTGACAATGAATGCTCTCCTTGCAGGATGTTCCAGCTTTGCCCATCACTACAAGCTTCTGGGAGAGGAACTTGCCATCTGTGCCAGGACTGCTAAAGCTGATTGGATTTTCCACTTTCTTCACCTCTGTGGCAGTGGCTGGATTATTTGCCTACAGAAAGGGACTTCTAGTTCGAAACTGAAAAAGGTGCCAACACAGAGCCTTTTCTCTCCTTTTTTTTTTTTTTTTGAGAGTTTGTGTTTGATAGTTTGTGGGTGTGGTGGTTTGTTTTGTTTTGTTGGTACTTCCCCGTCTCCAAAATCAGATCAGGACTGGGGAAGAGGAGAAAACAGCAGAGACTGGAGAGGAGGGATAGAGGAAGGGAATACATATTGAAAAAAAAACCCTTGAGTCTAGGTTTCCTTTCTAGCAGTGATGTTTTGGTTGTTGAGTTTCTACGATACCCTGCCAAGGGTTACTACCTTGAGTTTTGATCCAGATCTCAAAACAGAAGTGATGAAATATGTCTATAAAGCTTGTTCTGATGAGATTTCCACTTGTTCTTACATCTGAACCAAACCCTGAACTCTGAAGTCTTCACAGGCACTTCCATCTCTAGTTGTAAACAAAGGATTTCTGCCTTCCTGGTGATAGACTGAGAAAATAAATCTATAGCTTAAGAAATAACTGACTAGTTCATGGAAATTGCTGGTAAGGATCTCTTTAGTGGTTTAATTTTTCACCCAGATGTCCAGAGCCTAAGCAGCACTTATAAGGGACAAGTCAGGCTAAATTCTTCCATCTGATCTGCACAAGTCTGTCAATAGGTTGTTGGGATTTCCAGTGTCATATTTGTCAAAAGCAGTAAAAACATTGTCCTTTAACTTGCTATAGGACCATGTGGTTGAATTTCAGGCTCCCCAGCTGTGTTCACACTGCCTGGAATGGCAGAGGTTTTGTATCCCAGTCAAGTCTCTCCCTGTGCGAGGTGAGATCTCCTCTGCCTAGAAAACTGGCAGGCTCCAGGCTACAGCAGTATGGCAGATCAGGCTATCTGATCTGAGTGTGAAGGGGGAACCTTGTGCTCATGTACAGACACAGCCTTTTAAACCTTTTTCACGCTGTCTGACATCTTTTTGCCTTCAAGGTCCTCTTTTAGCTCTCTTAAGTTGCTGCAAGATAGCAAGAGAACAAATTAACCTCTGCCTACCCCAGGAAGTTGTAAAGCTGTCCATAAAAACCTTTTTTTTAATTTCCTTTCTTTCATCTACTTGAAATTATACTTTGAACACCCTGAGGCTGTCACTTGCCTGGTAGGGCATAATGTCCTTGAAAATGTAGTGTTAGTTTTAAAAAATAAAAAAAAAAAACAAAAACCAAAACCCAAAACAAAACAGCTTAACTGCCC
Organism: Merops nubicus; assembly: GCF_000691845.1. NCBI lineage: Eukaryota > Metazoa > Chordata > Aves > Coraciiformes > Meropidae > Merops > Merops nubicus. Next base: position 51,501 of record NW_008614267.1, on the reverse strand, counting down.
CCTAACACTTGCTTTATGCTGAACATAGTTTAGCTGATCCAGAGCTTCAGTCTCTCCTAACAGCCATATTGATGGGATTAGTACTTCCACTTCAGCCTGCTGTGCTGTGTTGTGTTGACTGTGCACTTTTGGTAACTAATCAAGGATCTAAATGATAGAGAGATTAAAGAGAACCATGGATAGGAGAGTCACGTGCTAGTGCTTCTGCCCTCCATAGCTTGGTACATTTCAAAAACAAAAAATTAAAAAAAAAAAAAAGAAAAAACACCCCCTCCCAAAAATCCCAAACACCTAAATTTTAGGTGGCTACTTGTTGATGTGACAGTACCTTGTTGTCGGCATTTCTGCTAGTTCACATCTGCACAACACAAAACCAGGAAGACGTGGGTATAGCCGAGAACAGGATTCAGTGCACACCAAGTTTGAGATGTCTGGAATTTTTCTGAACCTGTTTGCTGCGATTCTTCATTCAACCAGTGCCAATTTGCATATAAAAAATATTCCATTGCAGTAAAAAGCCATGGAGGGAAGTATGACATATTCAGCAACTGGTGTGAGCAGACGACGGATGAACAGTATCACTGGTCTCAGGCAGACTTTTTGGGTTAGCATCTGATCTTGCTTTTGCAGAGTAGTGCTTCGTTCTCCAAATAGTCCCGTGGAAATCCACTGAACTACTTATAAAGCTGTAATATTTGTGAGCAGTGCAGCAGTTTCTGGCCCTTAGGTTTCATTCTTTTTAACTTGATGTGCCAGTTAAAAATCTTGTAATGGCAGCTTGGATTTTATCACAAATGAATATCCTCATAACAGCCTTTTAAAATGCATAGGGGAACTTTTCAGGCATAAAGATCTTTAAGTCAGAAGAACAGTGCAGCAGTGCACATATGGCCTTTCTCATTGCATCACATAGATCACTAATTGACTGGGACATTTGCCTACTGCTGAGTGCTTCTACATGGCTTTCTCTGTGTGATTTATTTACTAAATGATTAAGGAACAGAAAGCTGAATAGGAACTGTGTAAGTCAAGAGCTTTTGCAACTTGGACAGTTCTCAGGTTAGAAATAAGCATCGTAACCTAAACTTAGGAAGACATTTTTAAAGTCTTGGCCCAATATTTGTAATGGCTAGATGGTAAATACATACTTAACATATAAAGAACTGCTGCATTTGAAGATGATTTCTCTGCCAATATTGTTTAGATTTCAAATCTTGCCTATGTCCAAGAAATACTCCTCAGATCTCTAAAGGGGAGCAGATCCATGACACTTATGAGAATAAACTGGTCTTATTCACATCTAAAATGTATCTCTCTTCTTTGCTCCTGAATCTGGCAGAGGTTTTTCCCAGTCTAACAAAGTGTTGTGTGCCACAGGAAAATTCAAAGAAAAACAGAAGTTGGGTATAGTCAGAACTGAACTGAATTATAACCAAAGCTTTTAATGAGAATGGTAATTTAAAAAAAAAAAAATACTTTTTTTTTAATAGTCATAGACCTCCCTTAGTCTTAGTTTCAAAGTCGAAAAACAAAAAATGGGGAAAAAGAACCCCGAACAAACAAAAACAACCAACCAACCACTAAGCATTTCTCATTTTGTTCTACCTCAACTGAAAGTAGATGCAACTTTAAATCTCAGATTTAATTCATATCCTCTGAGATTTCTAGTCAAATCTGGTGGAGCTGAGAAGTCTGAGTAGCAACATCTATATTAGCACTCAAAAGTCTCTTGTCTTGTTCCTTCCAGACTGCCAAATCATTAAGAATGCTGCGTCTTGCTACGATTATGCTGTGGAGCTTATCACCATGTGGGATTAAAAAGAAGGATTTGCTGCTGTTTCCTTGACATCTTCCACATAAAAGGAATATGTGGCACTTTGTGTATGTGGGTGTCAGTGTGATGAGAAGATTGACAAATGTAGGTGGAGAATCAAGTTGCTTCCCCACGGGTAGAGGGAAGTGTGATCATTGGTTTATATTTTTAAAATTCCTTTGTGCCAACCCTTCAAAGAGAGGAATCAAGTCTGGTTTAACTGGTAACTAGTTGTGCTCTATTCTTAATTTATTAACAAGTTTGACGAGAATTCTCCTATCATGAATATTCCAGCAGTTTACCAGCTTAGTAAAATGTATTATAGGAATAACCATGGAAATAACTGTATTGGTCTCTTATGAACTGATTTGTGTTATCATGCATATTTTGCAAAGCTCTTAAGAATGTGCAAAAAAAGAGGTTTACTTGATTGTACACTGTTCTGATAGCAACTGTATATTGCAAAGGATGTTGGGTCATGGTATGAAGATCTGCATTAACCAATCTCAGTGCAGATCTTGATTCCAAATAGCACATCTGCTGTCAATACAACAGAGGCATTAATCACAATTAATTATGCCTGAGCATTGTCCATCACTGGAACCCAAGGCCTGGAGGAGAAGCTAGGGAATTCTATTAAAATAATCTTCCTGTGTCCTCAGTGAGACTATTGTTTCCCTGAGGCAGAATTTACAGGAGCGCAGAAATTTAAAGTTTTGTTTTTGTTTTTGTTTTTTTTTAAGATCTAAAAAACTGTTTTTGAGGAAGAAGGAATTCTATATCCTCCAAAAGTACTTGGGTGCAAAATGGAGCCAGGGTTACATGACAATAGATTTGCCACTGTTCTCAGGCAAGAAGCAAACCCATGTAAATCACAGATTACAAATAGAAGCAAACCTGACCTGGGTTTAAATGGACTAACATTCCCTCTCCCATCTCCACCACCTTGAGACCACCTTGATCTTACAATCTATTCTTCAATAGAGATAAAAATGAGATGGCCGAAGCAGTTTTGCTTTCAGAGTATCTCTACAGTCAAATCGTTTAGGCATTGTCATAGACTGCAGCTTATAGCGTGTCTCCTGTGGTCATGTACAGGTCAGTGTTCAGTGATGCCTGTCTGTGTTTTGGAGAAGAGTGACTTCAGTTTGCAGGAATATATATGCTCTGTGTGTGATGAATTTGTGCCTTTTATAACTGTAGCATTTTTCTCAAGTGCCTCTGTGGTGACTGTCTCCCTTGGTTTCCTTAAGTTCCCTTTTCAAGAGGCTCTGCAGATATTTTTATCTGACAGCTGTGAACTTTTTTTAACCTTAATTAGAATCAATAAATATTGTCATGTCACATTTCCTGTTTGAGGCTTTTCTTCTGTGGAAGCCCCTTTTAACTTGATTGTGATAGTGAGTATTACTTAGTAACAGAATGCTTTGTATTTCATACTGAAGCTGGTGAGGTGTGTTAAGCTTTTGTCAATAAAGCAAGCTCTGGAAAGAAGGAGAGAAGGATAAAAAAGCCAAGCAAACCCAAAAGAGCTAAAAAAACACTCCAAACCTCAAAAAAAAAACAAAAAAAAAAACAAAAAAAAAAAAAACACAACACCAAACCCAAACACCAAGAAAATGGTAATAATTCTTGCTAACATATAGGTGGCCAACTATTTTACACCTAAGAATTAGTTTTTATTGCTGTAGGTGGATTTGGAGTGTCCCCATCGTGAGCACACCTCTTTTGCAGCACCTTCTTTACCATGAGCAGGGACATGTTTTACAGCTGCTCAAGGGTGAGTGATATGGGGCTGCAAATGAACAGGGGAAGAAACAAACCTTGTACCAAATACTGTGTGGTGCAAACATAAAAGTAAGAGAGACAAAAGTCACTGGCTTAGTTTCATCCAGCAGCTCAGTGTCAGTGCTAGAGAGATAATGTAACTGAAGAACAAATTCGGCCTTGGGAAGGGACCTGTGTTTGACAAAAATGTAGCCTATGAATACTGGAAAAGCATAACCATCCATGTTAAAAAAAAAAAAAAGGTGTCAAAAGCATGCAGTGCTTTTTGTACAGGCTTAACTTCTAGTATTACTTACAAGTTATAAAGGAGCACAAATACCATGAAAGCAAATATCCTCAACTAATCCTTTGCACTCTCTATAAAGTATCCATCCCCAAGAAATGTATCGGAGCCAGCAAAGCATTTTACAGGCCCTCAAAGCAGCTCACAAATGGTTATGACTCTTCAACATTGCTGCCTTAGGTCCGATTTGAACCACCTCTTTAATCCTTTGTTCAGACGTATTCTATGGCATCCCAGAGGAGGTACTGAAATTGTATTATATTTATTTGTCTATTTACAAAGCTTTCGGTGTGCGTGTCGACGTGACTGTCAGCCAGGGAGAAGTTCATTGTTTCCAGCATACAGAAAATTAAACAGATTAATACAGGAGAAATGCATTTTCTATAACACCTATGGAAGATATTGCTGTGATTTCCTGAGAAACCAATTGGAAATCTCATTGTTTAGGTGAGGATAGGCTGTATTTGCAAATGATTTGGCTAAATCATACAAAACTCACTTCTAGTATGAGAGCTGAGGATCGTTTTTTTCCTCTTGCCTCTTATAATTCTACTGCTCTACTCATCTGAAGCAAATCCTGAAGTGTCTGAGAGACTTGATGAATTTTGCCTTCTGGCTCAAGGCAGGATAAATTCCCCTTGGGCCTGTAGCATTGCCTCAGAAAAAAAAGCATCCAAGAATGAAAGGCAAAACAGGATTCAAATTGTACAGAACCAAGATGGTTTGGTACCCCCTGGAAACGAGGGGAAGTTTCCTGTTATGTTTAGACCAGTGCATTCAGGCTTATCTTTTTGCCACCTCATTTGAGGTGCTCCTGTCAATGGAGCTGCTGAGACACAGTCATTGTCTAGCTGGTCCTTTTCTGTGTGGTGAGCAGGGAGAAAGGGGCTCCTCGCCTGGTGGTTCAGCCCATGTGGGACTGGAGGGGTCCTATGGGTGCATCCTTCTCTCACTCTTTGTGTAGGAGGATACTTAAACTGATGAGGTTTCTAACCTCAGTTGTGTTTCAAATACATGGGATTAACTCATATCTAATACATGTATTTTCACTTGTTCTGCAAAGACATTAATAGCAAGGTTAGATGTTTTCAAAGAGCACATGGTATTTATCCACCTAGAGAGGCATTTAGAAGCCAAAACACAGTTGCCTTCTACCTCTGAGACATTTGAGGGCACCTTGTCCCTCCTCCACCTGCCGCTCTGAAAGGCAGCAACTCTTCCAGAGGCCATGTGTCCTCAAGCAGCCCTGCACAGGTGGCACAGATGCTCTTTGGATACCGAACTAGGCAGCTTCTACCTCCGACCAACTGTTGATAGCAATTAGATACCTGAATGCTTCCTTGGGGTATTTAGCTTTGGAGAAATACAAACAGGGATAATGCAGACCCTGTGAGTTTAATGTGATGCAAGTTAATAAACTGCGTATTAATAAGTATCTGCACGTGTGATATGTTAATACATAGCTGACCTTTCTGCAGGCAGGGCTCTACAATGGCTTTGTTGGTCATTGGAGAGAAAAACAAAGGCATGATATTCTAGCCAGTTAGAATAACAGTGGTGTTTGCTAGAAAAGCCTTCTGTTAGCAGCTGAGTGCCGAGTTAAGCTCTAAAAACAATACACCTGAGTAAGAGGATTTATAAGTTGATTTTAGCTTGCATTATTTGTACAGTCAGTGGCAATAAGCTGCTCTGAAGCTAGGCTAGAAATAAGCTCAGAAATGAATTTTAAGAAGCTGTGATAAGCTGTGAAACACACACTAAGGGTCTTGTACATTTGGGTCTTTACCCAGTTCCATGTTGGCTCATCCCAGTTTTCTACTCTTCCTGGCCTTGCTGAAAGAGGCAAAGTAAATTGTTTTGAGTTTTTACATCTATTTTGTGTTTTGACAGAATGTGAGGGGGATACCTTTTCCAATTTAGAAGTAAAGGGTTATTAGCTTTCACCCAGGGTTGGTTTTAGCTACGTGCACGTGGAATTTTCTATTAGAAATTTTTACAATCCCTCTTTAGGGGAATGGCCCTAAAAAAATAACCGGTATCTATCCAGGTCCATTTACTGTGGCATCTACAGGCTCTTTCACCTCCTTTGCTCCATCCCCAAAACTTCAGAGGGAGGAAAAAAGCCTCATCCAAAGGGTCTGAGCCTCACTGACTAGCCTCAGCTGCCCAAGGGCATAATGTCATTGAATGCCAGCAGTAACTTTCAGGGGGGGTCTCATTGAGCACCAGTTCCCTGCAGCAGCAGAGACTTGCTGAAGAAGCACTCATGGAAGCAGTATCCAGCAGAAACACCAACCTTTGGCTGGCTGGGTTTGTCACATGGCTCAGTTTGCTCCTGCACCGTCATCTGGTAGGACTCAACAGTGCACAAAAATGCGCTCTGATGCTTGGATGGGAAGGAGGGGAGAAAAGGAAGCATATTAATAATGCACGGAGGCATCCTTGTCAGCTCTCGGGCTGTTGACTCCTAATTTGCATATGCTGCAAGTGGTAAGAAAACACTTTGCACATCAGTGTTGCATTTAGCAGAAATTACATTATAATTTCAGATGCGGAAACTTCTATTCCAGGTCTGAAGCAGTGAGATGTCCCGTCAGGCTGTGCAGTCATTATCTTAAACAACTGAAATGCATGTTTGCACTTAATTAAAATTAAGGGGAGATGTTACTTTAAGCCCCCACTTGCCAGCTCAGCCTGAAGTAGAACAAGAATATTGAACTCCATTAGAAACTATGTTATTTCCCAATAATTTCTTTATGAGCTGGAGTATGGCCAGAGTGGTTTTTCAGAGGCTGCCTATTTGAGCCAACACCTCTATCTCCATCAAGAACTGCCTCCAAAGAAGCCCCCTTCTCAGAGTGTTCAGGTGCATTTAGGATCTCTTCTCACATTTTTTCAGCTCCATCAAGCTGCCCTTCAGAGGAAGGCTTGCAGTGCTGGTAGAGGGGTGGTGCAGAAGCCATCTAATTATCCTGACTTCTGTCATGGACTGGCAGAGGCTGTATGGATGGACCCGGCCTTTCTCTGCTTCTTTCAGTGTGGTGTGCTGTTGTGGTTTAAGCTCATCCAGCCAGTACTAAACACCAGGCACCAGCTTGCTCACTCATATTCCCCTCCCCTGGGATGGGGAGGAGAAAACCCAACAGAAGGCTGGAGGGTCAAGACAAAGGACAGGGAGGGCACACTAACCAACTATGGTCACAGACTTGACTGGGAGAAACCAAACTGATTTAGTTTAAACAACAAAATCACCACAAATTTACCAGTTGATTCAGAGTAGGACAATGCTAAATCCAACCAGATCTTAAAAACACTATTTCCCCACCTTTCCCCTCTTCCTGAGGTCAGCTCTGCTACCTTTTCCCACGCAGTGGTGCAGTGGGGCAGGGAATGGGGGTTGTGGTCAGTTTGCCCCATGTTGGTCCTGCTGCTCCTTCCTCCTCAAAGGGAAAACTCCTCACAGTCCTCCCCTGTTCCAACATGGTGTCCTTCCCATGGGAAACAGTATTCCATGAACAGGGCGGGTCCCTTCTGTGGGGTATATTCCTCTCAGTGATGGACTGCTTCTGTGCAGGCTTCCCTCAGAGTCACGGCCTTCTTCAGGAGCAGTCCCCCGCTCCAGTGTAGGGTCCTCCACGGGCTGCAGACAGGATTCTGCTCAGTTTTTGATCTCTAAGGGCTGCAGAGAGTCAGCCTGCCACCTCACCATGGACCAAAGGAGAATGGCTGCTCTGGCATGTCTTCCCCTCTCTTTCCTCAGTGACCTAAGTGTCCAAGTGGTTGTCTTTCTCCTGTCTCACCCATCTCCAAAAAAAAAGAACCCCCAGAACAAAAGAAGTTGCCCAAGAAGTTCTCCTCCTTTAAATATGTTATCAAAGAGGTGCTAACTGCCTCGGCCTGGGTCAGAGACAGGTCTGACTTGGAGCTGGGGGAGCTTCTTGAAGCTTCTTACAGGAGCCATGCCAGTAGCCCTCTCTCCCATTACCAAAACCACACCAGACAAAAGCCCAACACATGAATTTGAGCATGGAGATGGGTAAGAACAGGGTCTTGAAGCTGGGGACTTGCATCCCTTTCCTTTAATGTGCTTCCAGTCCAGAGTTTGATATTTTGGGTAGCCATCAGGAACAGTAAGCACCAGGGCAGAAATACCCACTGAGACCTTTCTGCAAGTGTAAGTGTTAAGCTTCTGACACGTTTTTGTTTGTGAGATGATAAAATCCTTCTGTTATGTAGCCAGAAGATGGCAGCCTTTATTTCAGCCTCACACCCTGCTGTGCCATGCTACTCTGCAGCAGATTGTTAGCTGGCCACACTTCAGCACAGCAGTCTGCAGCTGGTGTCTGCTAACAGCAGTCCCCTCCCAAATGCTAGGCTCTGCCTTTCGTAATTTGGCCATACATCCTGGATTCAACCAACGTTTTGATGAAAATTGAAATATCAGTGAGTGTGTAATAGGGCGAGGGGTAGCAGTTTTAAACTGAAAGAGAGTAGGTTTAGGTTATATATAAGGAAGAAATTCTTCACTGTGATAGTGGTGAAGCACTGGAACAGGTTGCCCAGAGAGGTTGTGGATGTCTCATCCCTGCAAATGTTCAAGGCCAGTCTGGATGGGGCTTGGAGCAACCTGCTCTAGTGGGAGGCGTCCCTGCCTGTGGCACAGGGGTTGGAACTAGGTGATCTTCAAGGTCCCTTCCCACCCAAACTGTTCTATGATTCTATGATCCTAGGATTCCATGATGGTGCTCAGGCTATAGTCCAAGAAATTTTCAAGTGAATGGTCTGGCCACAAAAGTCCAAATGTCAACAAAAGCAGTAATAGTTTTTTTGCTTCATTTTCAGCCCCATCTCAGGTGGGAACTCTCTTCTTTTACCATGAGTGGCAGCAGAGCTCATGCTTACATTTCACAGAGAAAGAATAACAGTGGGAAGAGAGAGGTGGCAAAGGACATCTGCCTTATTGTCTTGTGTTTGGTATAGTCACAGGCAGTGCAAACTCACATCCCTGTCTGATCCATTCATGGTTATAGTTTGGGACACATCAGATCTCCTGGGACCTCTGGAAGAGGAGACAGGCAGCTTGAAGGCAGTGCTGACCTCTGGCACCCAGAAAGCTGCCAGCACTGCTCTGCTAAAGCTTCCCTTTCCCCAGGGAGAGCCAGAAATGGGGAACAGAAACTAGGAAGTCTACCGCTAGACAAGAAGAGCAGAACAGGAATTGCAACTGGAGCCTGAAGCAGTGACTGCCAAGTATAGGGGCTGAGAGGGAAACAAAAAAGTTACAGACCACTAACGAAGAGCAGATTTCATTTCCCCCTCTGGATGAAATTTGCTTTCTCTGAGTGTGTGGAAAGCAACAGTGACAGGGAACATTTACAAAGGAAAATTGTTTGTTTCCAGCTGCACCATGGAATAGAAACAACCCAAAAGGAAAAGAACAGAACTGACTGAAATCATGTTTCCACAGAAGAAGACTCTCTGAAATTGTCAGTTTTCCTGTTTCTTGATGCTGCTGTCAGGTACTGAGAGCTGAGCTCTGTGCAGAGAACACATGACCAGTCTCCAGCTTGTTCCCAGTGTGGTTTCTGTCTGGGGAAGGCCCTTGCTGGCAGGCAGCAGAACCTGGTCAATGGGACATGACCTGGTGGGAAACCTGCATGTTACAGCCTGTGAGACTGTACAATGTTGGCACAGCCCCCTCAGTGGTATTTTCATTCAAATATATAATTTGTAGCAGTGTTTGGGGGTATGTTTGATCCTGGGAAAAGAGACCAAGTGTGAAAGTGGGGCCTGGATCTGACGTGGGCTGGAAAGTACTGCTGGTGAACAACTATCAAAGAGAGAGGCTGCAACAATTTGCTTGCCCAGAACAGATTTTGAGGCTTTAGCCTAGATGAATCTGATCACACCTCCTTCTTGCCCAGTGCAGAGAGCACGGCTGCAGGGATGCTGCCTGACCTGGGGGAGGTTTGCACCAATACGTGCAGCCCCTGAAACCTGACACCTTGTCGTTATGATAGTGGCCTCTTCCTAGACTTCTCTCACAGTGGTTTCCAACCAGTGGGGTTTGTGTTCTCAGTTCTTGCACTGGGCATTTTGGAGGTTGTGAAAGGCAGGTGATGAGGGAAGGAAAGCCTCACTGGGCCAGCGGTGCAAAAAAAGCCATCCAACAGCTCTTTTCCTGCACCTCCTGCCTGCCCAGCTCCTGGTGGCTCCCCAACAGCCCATCCTGTTTCAAGGTCCACATCCCCATGAGGCTTTTTGATGGCAGCCAGCGAGGGGGGACAGTCATGCTGCCCTGGACAGGCAGGAGCTGCAGCCAGAGGGAGTGGGACAGAAAAAAGGTGGGAAGCGTGAGTCTCACAGGAGTGCTTTTCCATCCCTGGTGCCGATTTCTGTAGCTCTCAGAGGTGTTGAAAGGCTAATTATGTGACATGCTGTGAGGGGCTTGGGCACGGCTGCTGTGGTATCTGTGAGCAAAGCCAGCAATTTAATTAAAAAGGAGGCAGGTTCTCTCACATGCATCACCTCTGCTTGCTCACTTCAGATCACCCGAGCTATCTGCTCTGTGGTGCTTGTTATTTCCCTGCTAGTATGGAGAATTAGTTTATTTTTTTTCTCCTCTCTTTCCCCTCTGCTGCTCCTTCTGCCTGCTGCTCTGGTCTTTGCTTTGTTGCCAACCATCAAACAGCAGCCTTTTCATCTGAGGCTTTCCCATTTCCCTGGTGTGCTGATGTAATTCAGTTCCCACCCTGGTGCTGATGGACTTGGTCTGGACATTGGTCTCTCCTGTCTCATCCCTTACTCTGCGAGGACAGAGCATCTCCCATGTCTGCCAAGGGAGTGCAGGGCTCTTCCTCCACAAACTGGGGCACTGAACATCCCTGGTTAGGGAAAGTTACCAAAGGCTTTCCCACTCCACAGCCTGGGTGAGGACTCCAGCAGAAAGGGGTGTTTCCACGGTGCTTCAGTCTCACGGTTTTAATAACAGCAGCAGCTTGCTTGGAGAGTTGTCAGCAGTGATAAACTCAGTCCCATTCTGTTTCAAAATTGGTTTAAGAAAGATGCCTGGCTGTTTAATATTTAAGCTAAATGCTTAATGTTTAAACAGGGAAATTGTTCTGATTGTCAGGAAGGGCATTAAAGCAGGATGGGAACTGGTCTATAATAGCTAACAAATTCTGTCCTTTCTGTGCAGCACGTGGTGCCTGGGAGCTGCAGGAGTTTCAGAAATGCCAATTTTAATCAACCTCTTTAATTTAACTTACTGCTCATCACTCCCACAGCAATGAGATGTGCTCTCTCCCTGCAAAGTGGGGAACATTGTACCTGGCCCTGTTTAACAGTTTGTGATTAGTTCAGCCAAACTGATCTTGCACTTCAAAACTCAAACAAATTGCAGTAGAAATGTGCATGGACAAGGTGAATAGTGAAGCTGGATGATGTCAGTTTATGGGTGTGTTCCAGATGAATTGGGGTCCCTTTTGTACAGGTACACAAAAGCTGTGAAATTCAGACGTCAAGTTTAAAGTTAGCACAAAAATGAATGGCTCTAATTGCCACAAATACAGTCATGAATTAATGTTTTCGAACAGATATGGGCAGTTTTTCAGGAAGTGGAAATATCCCCCTGGGAGAAGTATATAATGGTGCAGAACCATTTCACAAAAATGCTCTCAGGAGCAAGCCTGTGCTCCCTCCCCAAGCCCTTGGGCAGGCACTGTGTCTGTGCCAGGCTACATGCACAGGGCAGTCCTAGCACACAGGAATCCCTGCTCCATAATGGTTGAAGCTCGGGAGAACATATTCAGCAGGGAGCCCTTGAGTCAAACTGCAGTTCCACTTAGCGAACCCCCACCTCCCCTCCACCTTACAAATGTTCCTAAGGTGGATGCTGAACCGACCTGTCAAATGGTCTGTCAAAACCCCTTTAAACAAGCATTTAATACTACAGATTAGCATGTTCAAAATCTAACATTGTCGCTTCCTACTGAGACTATTCTCTCATTTCCAGTGAGGGTAATTTGAAGTACATGTGTAAATTCAAGGTAGATGGGAAAGTTTAAGCTGAAATGTATTATTCTTATAAATAATCTATTCAGGCCTTTTTTTCCCCCCAGAGAAGCTGTTAGTGGCTGGCTGATCTTCACACAGAATGGCTGTGAACAAGGAATAAAATAGCCCAGAGACATGAACTGTCTGTACCTTTTATGTGCAGTGCTTAACACTGGCACCATGAGCTCACATCTGATGACAAGGAGCTGCCCAAAGCACCCCTTCCCTCTGGAAACGGCCTCTGGTTTCAAGCCCACCAGCACCTAGGCTAAGATTGGTCTGCACTCATGGTGTCCATCAGGCTTTTGTACAAAAAAGTGAGAGGACATGCTAATGTGGTTGAAGCAGAGGCCAGAAGCAAAAGTCACCTTGGGTAGATATTTCTGTATACATATGGATCATATCAGGCAGTGCAAGGGTGTGATGGCTGCTGCATGTGATGTGCCTGGTGACTTAACACACTAGAGAAACAACATCTTCCACAAACTCACAAAAAATGACAGGAGAAAGAACCTGAAGAAAAAAAGTTTATAGAAGAGCCCCTCTTATTAAGGTTTCAGGACTATTTGAAAGGCACATTTCACCCCTGTTGAATGACAGATGATTTCATAGACACATACAATGCTCACATTTCATGGCAAAAAGACTGCACAATGATGGTATGTTGTGAAACATATATTCCAGACTTCAGTTAAACACCAAAGTAATTATTTTAAATGTGTCATGTACATAGTAAGAGCAGAACAGGCAGATGCATCCAGTTATTGTAATTTACAAGGCAGTAATTCAAGCCCCAAATAACATTTCTCCTTATTGGAAGGCGGCAGGACAGATTACCAGCAAAACGAGGGGCAGCAAATTGTCAGGGAGCCAGGAAGCTGCTGCCATTTGGAAAATAACAGCTAGCACCTGCTGCAAGTCAGAAGGCTTTTACTTGGCCAATTCATTTCACTCTGCTTTAACAGCAAACAGCTGGGCTGGATTGGGTGCTCCTGGGCTAGGAAGGAACCCAGAGCTGTGCCATGGCTCTGCTGCACCACTGCAGGCACCCTGCAGAACAGATAAGTGCAGATGTTTGCTTGGTAGCAGGCAGAATAAAGTCCACTTGTGCTTCCTTTCTCACCATTTAGTGAGCTGCTTCATGCTAATTACCTCTTTTCATCCAGCTCGTAGTTATGTTTCACGTTGCGATGATTAATAATTAATCAAATGGATTGGAAAATTAATTTGGCAATTCTATGTCTGATTGGCATGCTAATCTCTACCATGCAGTAGGGGTGTTAATGGGAATAACCTCTAATATTCTGAGCTGCTAACTGAGGTGAATGCATAAGGGCGTTTATTATCTTGTGTAGTAAAAAATAAAGTGGCGAGTGGAAACAAATGCATTCTCCAAGACCACTTTGCCTTTTGGGAAAGGTGTAATTTGCATTTTGCTTTGACTGTATTAGGAATATACCACTGATATAATTACATCCAATTGAAATACATGGACAAGGAAAAGGCAAATCTGAAAAACACCCCCACAGCTGATTTACAGTTTAGCTGGTAGCAACTGCAGTAGATTTGATGCATTAATTATGGCACTAAAAAGAAAAATCACAAGCAGAACAACTTTTGCCTTTTCTGGCTGTCCATGCCACTTGTCTCCACAAATAACACTCATCTGGTAAAAGTGAAGAAGATGGAGTATGTAGCTTCCACTGGATGTGTGGTCCCCACTAATTTCGAATTAGTAGTCCCTTTTTACAGGCAAACAGCCCCGCAGCAGCCACAGAGGTGAAACACAGGGTAGAGCTAAGCAGGCACAGCAGTCCTGGCACAGATGGCAGGTTCCTCTCCCAGAAGCTGGTGGTGAACGGTCGGGCTGGGACATCCTGGGGGAGAGAGGAGATGGTACCACTGCAGTGTCTCCCTCACCATATGAGTGAGGAGGCACCAAACAACCCCCTCACCAGGCTGGGGAGATCACAAGTTTTCCCAAGGACCAGACTGGGGATGGGAAGGAGGGTGAGGGCTGTGAAATGCCTATTTTCTGTCATCCCAAACAGCCACAGGACAGTAAAGGTAGAGTTACCTGTGACTGGAAGGAGGCTATATTAAGGTTAAAACCATGGCCTGGGACTGCACAGGCCTGGGACTGCACAGAACTAGGCTGACCTCCTGCATTCTGCAGTCCCCCAGGCTCTGAGATCTTTGTCCCTGGTTCTTGACCATCCACTCCTCAAACAGGGGTAACAATATTTGTCGGATGAGTCAAAAAGAAATGAATACCATCAGCACGTGAGGTAAACGAAGCCTCACTCGGGGGCAGGCTCCACAGGAATCGCTGGAACAGGGAGCGCATCCTGACCAAGGGGTGCGGGTCTCACCGGGTGACAGCAACAAACTCTGGCTTACCTGTGACTCTGGCTCTGGCATCCAAATCTCATTCTCTGAGATCCTGCCCATGCTATACAATATCTAGAAGAAAAAAAATTATTTGTGCCATGTGAGGAAAAAAATAAACCCCATGTTACTTTCAGTTTTGGAAAAGCAGAGCAAGGCGGCACTGATAAAAGACATAACTATGACTAGCTGAAAGTGCTTTGAACCAGAAAATGTATAGTGATATGTCTGTTTATATCATCAAAGAGAGGAGAAGGAGGCAGTTTTGGTAGTTTCTGTACATATATGACAGCTGGCCATCAAACAGTCATATGCCTAACCAGTGTTCTAAGGATAAAAGAGTTTCACAGAGTCATTCATAAAAAACAGATCTTCACTCAGAAATCCACATATACTACAGTTTCTCTGGATGATTATTTTAAATACTTTTTCTGAGTACAAGTAAAAACACTTTTTCACATGACAGTTTGAGAAATATCTAGGTGAGGTTACCACCACACACTTGGGATGCAAAGCCTGCTAGGAGTGATGCTGCTTGGAAAGATACAACTCTGGGGCTTTCATAGCACACAATTAAGAAGTTATCTCTTGGCTATTCGGGTAGTACAAAGCTCATCGAAGATTCCTGGTGAGAATAAACTGATTGTAACAATCATGGCAGTTCTCAGGGGCAAATGAAGGTCTCTGGAAGAAACAGCTAACTCTCTTTGTAACCACTGTTCCAAGGCATGGAGAAAAGAAAAGAAAAATTAGATGACTTGAAACTGAGAAGGTAATGAGGACTGTAAGGTGGAAGCAAAGGGCTGATTTTCTCTTAAGTAACAGTTCCATGGCTCTGCCATACATACAGCAGTTGTAACTGTAACTTTAAAGTGTGTTTAACCTCCCTCCACATTGTTGTAAAGGGATTTCACTGTGACTGGGAACCCAGCCCAGCGTGTGTCATTCTGAGGAGATTTAGACATTATCAGAGCTACCCATTATGAATTCATAAACCCAAGCTAACGGTAGTCTCATAAAAGGAGAAGCAGAAGGGATAGATCAAAAATAAGAACAATGCTCAGATTTCCAGATTGCTGCATAGGAAGTAGCTGTGAGCACTTGTAACGACTTATATTACTTTTAAAACATACAGTGATTTATTTGTTAGAAATTGTAGTAGTATATCTAAGGACAGCATCAGGTTAAAGGATTTTTCCTCTAGACGTGAGGTATATGGCTGTTTTGCCAATGACCAGGCCCAACAAAAACGATAGCACCAGCAGGAAGATGAACCAATACACAGACTGTATTGTAGACAAGAAGGACATTCCATGAATGATCGCTGGGGATACAAACAGATCAATCAGCTGGTACATAACTGACGCCACCCCCAACGATCCCACACAGGACGTAACTCGGCCCACAACAGGTGGTACAAACAGAGACCCGAGGTTGCCCATCCTTGGTATGGGAAACAGCCAGACCAG